>NC_091777.1:42205000-42452500 GCF_029378745.1 Bos indicus
CCAACTTTTTCACTCTCCTCTTTCACTTTCATCAAGAGGCTTTTTAGTTCCTCTTCACTTTCTGCCATAAGGGTGGTGTCATCTGCATATCTGAGGTTATTGATATTTCTCCCAGCAATCTTGATTCCAGCTTGTGCTTCTTCCAGTCCAGCGTTTCTCATGATGTACTCTGCATATAAGTTAAATAAGCAGGGTGACAATATACAGCCTTGACGTACTCCTTTTCCTATTTGGAACCAGTCTGTTGTTCCATGTCCAGTTCTAACTGTTGCTTCCTGACTTGCTTGGAAAACTCAGCAGTGGCCACAGGACTGGAAAAGGTCAGTTTTCATTACAATCCCAAAGAAAGGCAATGCCAAAGAATGCTCAAACTACTGCACAATTGCACTCATCTCACATACTAGTAAAGTAATGCTCAAAATTCTCCAAGCCAGACTTCAGCAATACGTGAACCGTGAACTTCCAGACTTTCAAGCTGGTTTTAGAAAAGGCAGAGGAACCAGATATCAAATTGCCAACTCCGTTGGATCATCAAAAAAGCAAGAGAGTTCCAGAAAAACATCTGTTTCTGCTTTATCGACTATGCCAAAGCCTTTGACTGTGTGGATCACAATAAAGTGTGGAAAATTCTGAAAGAGATGGGAATACCAGACCACCTGACGTGCCTCTTGAGACTTTGTCAGCACTCCCAATATTGTCTAGGCCCACCCACAAGTTGGGTGCTGTTTGAACCTCCCATTCAGACATGTGGATTTCTGTATCTCTTTGCCTGAGCTATGCTCTGGCCTGGGGCACTGCCTGGCTCCTGCATAGAGCAGACCAAAAGTACTGGGATGGAAAGAGCATAGGTGCAGTGTGTCAGAGGTTAGCCCATTAAAACTCAGATTCCTGGGCCCCCTCCAGAGACTCTGATTTAATGGATTTGGTGGGGAGAAGGGAGCAAGATTTGTATTTCTAACAGGTTCTCCTGTACCTCTCTGAGGTAGGTCCACAGCAGTGTTCCCAGCTGTCCCGATGGTAACATTTCCTTAACACCTTTATTGATTCCTTCCCTTGTGTGGCTCCTTCCCTTCTTTTCCTCCCTAGGATCATGTCCCAATGCCTTGTCTGGGGGTCTGTTTTGGTCAAATCCTAATACAGTAGCTACCAAAAGCCCCTTCCTTATAGATGATATTCAGTTCAGTCACTCAGTCACGTCCAAATTTTGTGACCCAATGGACTGCAGCACACTGGGCTTCCCTGTCCATCACCAACTCCTGGAGCTTGCTCAAACTTGTGTCCATCGAGTTGGTGATGTCATCCAACCATCTCATCCTCTGTCATCCCCTTCTCTTCCTGCCTTCAATTTTTCCCAGCATCAGGGTCTTTTCTAATGAGTAATTCTTCATATCAGGTGACCAAAGTATTGGAGTTTCAGCTTCAGCATCAGTCCTTCCGATGAATATTCAGGACTGATTTCCTTTAGGACAGGGTGGTTTGATCTCCTTACAGTCCAAGGGACTCTCAAGAGCTTTCTCCAACACCGCAGTTCAAAAGCATCAATTCTTCAGCACTCAGCTTTCTTTATGGTCCAATGCTCACATCCATACATGACTACTGGAAAAACCATAGCTTTGACTAGACAGAATAGATGATATTGGTGGGGGACAATTGTGATAACTATCTCAGAACTGTCATCAGAATTAAAACAGTGAAGGCATGCATGAGGCATCCTCAGGTTGAAATGGACATTCGTGGGTTATACCTGACTCCCCTCACCTCTCTTGAAATATTCCTGAAAATTTCCATGGATGAAAGAAGGAAAGTTTCAACAGACATGGACACTTGGCATGTTAGTCAAATATATTAAGGACCCTGGGAGGCACTTCCATCAGCCACATGAGAACGGGACCCCTCTGGACAAGGAGTCTGTGGAGATTATTTGGTAATCTATCAAATACCAACATTTGACATAAATAAAAATTCATCCAGTTTGTAATTCACTCTCATATACTCGTTCCCTGATGGTTCAGATAGTAAAGAAACTGCCTACAATGCAGGAGACATGGTGTTGATCTCTGGGTTGGAAAGATCCCCTTAAGATGGGAATGGATACCCATTCCAGTATTCTTGCCTCAAGAATCCCATGGACAGAGGAGCCTGGCAGGTTACAGTACATGGGGTCTCAAAGAGTTGGACATGACTGAATGATGAACACTTCTTCTCATATATCCAAACCTTAAATTTATCCTGTTGGAATATTCTATCTCAAGTAGTATGCCATTCAACCTTCCAGAAGCAAGGCGTGCAGCTTTAGCAAGGCAGAAGTCACTGTCTCTGACAGTCCTTCTCTGGATATAAGTCAAAGAAGTACTGAGCTGTTCCAGGGAGTCAGAGTCAAGCCCCTAAAGCCAGACTCACAAAAAGCCTGCATGGTGGTTTCCTGTCTAAAAGGAAATGGCCACGCCCTGTGACAAATGTCTGTTCTGCTTTTACCTAGCTACCTGGTAGGTGCTCAGTAACTAAGCAGCATTCGTTCTATTTTCACCTACATTTTCCTTACAATTTAATCATTAGCAAAGGTCTCTTTTAACCATTTATTTTAAAGAATAATAGTAAAGCGTTTAATCTGATTTTAGTATTCATGTCTGTCTAGTTTGCAATTAAAAAAAAAATAACAAAAACCATAATTGTAAAAAAGAGCTAAAATGAGTTAAACTAAGCTTAAAGCAACTCACTTGATAAATTTTGTATGCCCTCAGACTAATGGGAGGGATCCAAATTGAGATCAGTTGGGGTGAGGGTAGAGTAGATTATACAGAGTGTGTGTGCTCAGTGGTGTCCAATTCTTTTGCAACCCCATGGACTGTATCCCACCAGGTTCCTCTGTCCATGGAATTTTCCAGGCAAGAATACTGGAGTGAGTTGCCACTTCCTACTCCAGGGGATCTTCCCGACCCAGAGATCAAACCCATGTCTCTCGTGTCTTCTGCATTGGCAGGTAGATCCTTTACCACTAGCCCCACCTGGGAAGACCCACAGATATACAGAAGAGAAGGGAATACTGGTTGGAAAAGAAGAGAAAGCTGCCCCTCGATACAGCCAAAATGACGCAAGGGACTGTGCCCATCTCTCTAGGCATTTTTCAATGCTTCCCCTGCCCCCACAGCCTCCTGGGCAGGTGGGGCAGAAAGAGGGGCTTCCATGGACCCCTCCCATTGGTGACCCCTCGTCCTTTCTTCAATTGAGCTCCCCTGCCCTCCCCAGGTTCTCCTGAAACTGACACGGAGACAAAAGAAAACACGATTTTCATTCAGATTAATGCAACAGCCTTTTTTTCTGTTTCTGAATGTTGTATTAGGAATTAGGAGCTCTTAAAATTAAATTTAGCCAAATATACTCACTTTCTCCATTGTCATTGTGTTCATGTTTTCCGTCTGCTTCTGTCTGCTCTCACTTCCTGAACAAGGGGAGAAATATTAGTTTAGTTTAAAAAGTGAAAAAAATAAATAAATAAAGCCACGGACAGAAGCATGCCCTTCTTCTCTGGTTCTTAGCATTCTGGAACGCACCTGTGTTAAAATATGAAGAAATAAAACAAATATAAATTATGCATTTTCCAACTTAATTTAAAATGCATTATGCTCTGCTTTGTTCTCTGGAATTAGTCTTATTAAGGGGACAGATCTGTATGGATTAATTTTGAGTCAGTTTATTCACTTCTTTGTAATTCAGTGGCAAGGATTTTTGTCCCCAGGCATCAAATTAAATTTTTTTTTTTTACTGTAAGTAACACATACGAAATATAGACTTCTTTGTGTTATTTCTTTGTTTACCTAGCAAGCAACACATTCCCATGTTATGTTTCCACCAAATCTTAAATCTCTCCTTTTATAGAGCGGAACTTTCCAAATGATTTTTAAAGCAATGGAACCGCTGTCACAATATTTGAGCTGGGCACAGTCATACCATTATCCTCTTCCTGGTATTAATTTTTAGAGAGATCCACATGGCCTCCCTCCAATTCAAACTCCGAGGCCACCAGCCCCCGGCCCCTGCTTTCCCAATAATTTTGGCAGCATGTGAACTGATATTTTATGATGATTTAAAATATGTACCAAATCATCATTTTTAAGTATTGTTTGAGTACAGTCATTCTTTGTTCCGCTTAGACGTTTTAAATCTTTATTTTTTGCCCCCTTATACCGAGCGAGAAAATCGTCTGAATTCTTAATTAGTCTTCTTTAAACAAAATATCCTTTCATATGCACTAATAAAGACTAAGGATCATTCCCCTCTTGTTTAAATAACTGCTTGCTGTAGTATAAAATTGTAAGAGACACGATGCAGATCAAGTTACGGGCTTGAAGTGGGGAAGAGGAACAAGCCGTGCCATAATAAGCAGATTTTAATGATTTACTATAAATCAGCATTTTTGCCCTGTCAGTGAGATTGAAGAGGCAGACAGCTCCTCACATGTCTGCCGAGCAAATGTCTTCCTGATGAATCATGTGCACTGAATCACTGATCACAACATTCAAACGGCACATCCAAATAATGAGGGAAACATATACACAGCCTCCCGATGGCTGCTCCAAGGCAGCAGGAATATATGTTTTTTCGTTGTGTGGTAGTTAAACCCTTACATTGATCCTCGGAGGGTTCCACGGAGGGTGATGGAAGTGTATATTACCGGGTTAACCGTGGGTGCCCTAACATAGACTCATCTGCATAAACGCTCTGCCCCACCCCCCGACTTTTGATGAGAATCTAATCTAGTCTGCAGGAGAAGAGAGGGGCGGTCAGTAGAAAGACAGGCTGCAGTAATGAACCTAAATGTAAAGAATCTGGCCACAGAAGCCGGGAGAAATCAGAACTAATTTCTGTTGGGTCAAAGGCTCATTCGGTCCGGGGGCAGCGTTTTCGATGCCCCACCTCTGTCAGGCTCCCTCCCGCCACATGAGCCATCTCATCACTTGCTCTGCCAGTGTCTGATATTTCCCCCAAAGGCAGTGCTTTGCTGCTGGGACCCATCCTTGGGGAGAAGGACTTATATGGAAACGGTGTGCTGGACCCCCGGACTGGATCAGGAGGCCAGGGGAACCAGGCACAGATGCCTCTGGCTCGGACACAGAGCCCATCATGGACCTGGATCCATGGGTCTCAGAAGCCTTTTCAGCTGACACATCTGGAAGCTCTCCCTGACTGCCACCTCCAGGCCTCACTCCCCACCCCTGCAGCCTGCCATCAGCATCTCACTCCTATGCTGCTTGTTCCTTGCTGTGCTTATAAGAGACACCCATCCCAGTCCACTGTGGCCTCCTCAGTTGTAAAGTGAAGATGCTCAGTCGTGTCCAACTCTTTGCAACCCCATGGACTGTAGCCTACCAGGCTCCTCCATCCATGGGATTTTCCAGGCAAGAATACTGGAGTGGTTGCCATTGCCTTCTCCAGGGGATTTTCCCAATTCAGGGATAGAACCCAGGTCTCCCACATTGCAGGCCGATGTTTTCACCCTCTGAGCCACCAGGGAAGCCTCAGTTGTAAGGTCACTATATTTCCTTTTTTTTGGAGCCATCATAGGATCTTGCACAGAAAGCAGGCTTCATCATAACTCACCCACCCCCATGAGTAGTGAATAAATGAGTGATGAGGTCTTATTACCAAGCTCAGCTGGCAGCATGGCACACTGAGGCCCCAGGCTCTTACAGACAATGAGACAGAGTCCTGGGGCCATGGATGATCAGCTTCCTCTTGCCGAGTTCCAACTCTGCCCCCCTCTGGCTTCAGCTCTTGTTGCCACATGAGAATCCCCAGAAAAGTAGAAGACGATGTCCAGGGAATAGGCAGAGAGGGACTTTTGAAGGGGCCCTATGTCCTGGGGACTCAGACTCATTCACAGAGGATCACGTCCTCAGAGATGTTATTTCAAATATAAACCCGAGAATAAATCAAAGCTACAGCCTGCTCCCACCCCTCGGATACCTAAGAACATAATTAGAACTCTGAAGCTTCTGTCCTTCCTGCGAATGAGTGGACCCACAAGGTTAGTTTTGAAATGTCTCGCTTTACTACCCAGGACTTCATGCAGAGTGCACAGGGCCTTCCTATCTTCAAATGCCTCTGGGAAAGTCAGAGATGTTGCAACTTGCCCCCAGTGGTGCCCTCACCTCCAGCTCATTTCTCTCCTACTTCCCCTTAACCACCCTCCTCAGACACCCAGCTTTCTAGACAGGCCAGGGCATCTGGGGCCTCTAACCTCCAATAGTGCCCAGCTGGGTGTTGGTTCCCAGGAGGCCAAGGACCCATTCACACCCAGCAGGCTTCTGGAGCTCAGCATCTGGTCTGCTGGCTTTATCAGAGCAACCTGGTTCCACCCCTGGATTGAACCTGCCTCACACTGCTATTGAGGGAAATCCTCCCAGGGAGCCTCAACACTGCCTGGAGAGGAAAGGAGGGGCTGGCTTGGAACACAAGGGCATCCCCACCACATTCCCCGCCAGGATGCTCCCTCTGCTCCCTGAGCACAGCTGGGGTCCCACCTCTCTGGAATGCCCGCTCTCTCCCACTCCAGTCCACTCAGGAGTCCTGCCTCATCTCCCACAGTGGAAGTAACCTCTCCCTTCTCTGAGCCCCACAGTGCTTTGGGTACTGTAGACACTCACCTGTTCATTGATTCATTCATTCATGCAGCTAGAATCTAATAGAATGCACTCTGCCTCAACTTGGGAGATCCAATGGTGTTGGGAGAGACCTGAATTCTGCTCTCATGAAGCATCTATCCCATGAGTTTATTCTTTAATCCAGGCTTCTCTGCCTGTCCTGTCAGTTAATGAGGAAGGCAAGGGTGTCACTGGTGGGGTTGGTGATGCCGTATGCATGGAGATTTTGCCGTGTGCCAGGCAGTGTTCTGGGCCCAGCTGTGAACTAGTCAGGGCTGGGCAGTGTCCCATCGAAGGTAGTTTCAAGGGCCTGTGACCTATATTGTCATACAGGACTCCTACTCAGAAGGGTCCCTCACTGATTTAACACTCTAATGCCACCATCTTGAAATTCTTAATTTTTAAGCAAGGGGCCCTGCACTTTTATTTTGTGAAATCATAACAGTCCTGATCCCTTTTTTGAAGGGTTTGCAATTCTGTGCAGGGAAGAAGAAGCAAACAATTAAACAAATGAACAAGGAATTTAAGGTGTTATAAGTGATGAGATAGAGAGCTGGAAGAGGAGCTACCTCAGACTGGGGGATCCAGGGAGTCTGGGATGAGGGAAACCATATGTGGTGGGAGGCCAAGGACCTGTAGGAGGAGATACACCAGTTAACCCCATTACTGAAATAAGGCAGTTAGTGTAGGAGGAGTTACACCAGTTAACCCCATTACTGAGATAAGGCAGTTAGTGCCATGGCACGCACAGACACCTGCTCATTCATTCATTGTTTGGGATGTGTTGGGGTTTGGGACTTTGCCCCTCTCTGAGCCAGGAAGGAAAATCGGGAGGTCAGGAAGGGAGTTCCTGTCACCTCCTCTCCCAGCCATCAGCACACAGGGAGCAACCCCATCCTCCTCCTCCTCCTACCCTGGCAGCCTGGGGAGTGGGCCCCCTGGGTCCTCTTGTTCTTGGATCCCCATTATTTATTTGCCTTAGCAAGCCTCCATGGGAAATGCAGGGGATCCCACAGAGAACTTTAAAGACTTGCCGCCACTAGGCATCTCAGCTCCTGGGGATGTCCCTTGGGGCTTTTTGATGTAGATGATGTGGTGTGTTGGCCTGAGGGTTGCAGAAAGACCAGTCTCAGAGCAGTGCTCATCTACTTAGGTCTCCAGCCCCAGACCCTGTGGTCCCTCAGCTTTCACTGTGGCCTCCAGAGATCCCTAAGTGTGAATTTTTTCACCTGGGGCAGGTGCTTTCTCTGGGTTTGTGGAGGGGTATGGAGCATGGAGCCCATTGATTGGCAGCTCGAAGCCCTGTTCCCTGACCCCTCCTCCTACCAACCTGGCTGCAGCCTGGCCTCCTTACCGGGAAGACAGAGCATAAAGTTCACCCCAGATCAAAATTCAACCATTGTGACCATCCAGAAGAAAGCTTCCTGTGGGCAGAGCCTTGGGGCCAACAGAGATTCGCAGTGGATTGCATACACAGCGCCACCAGCCGGCCAGGGCCGGATATGCAGCAGGTATGCAGATAGAATGGAAGGGATGGGTGGTGGGGACAAGGGGAACTGTGGTTTGGGGGCAGTGACAACACAGGCTGTGTGCAAAGGAACCTGGAGGAGACTTGTCAACACAGCAGGGGATGACACTGAGCCCTGTGCAGTTGAAAGCAAATTTCAGCCACAATGTAATTATCCACCCAGGAAAAGAGGGGTCCCCTCTCCTGGGACAGCCATCCATGTGAGGAGAAGGAAAATAAACTCGTTCTAGGTCAATTTAAAGGTTAAATGGAGGTCAGCGAGAGGGAACCGAGACTGTCCCCGACTAGGGAGGGGTTCTCTGGTCACTCGCGCAGGCCTTTAACCTTTGGTTCTAATATTCATCTGGGGGGGAAAAAATGTGAAGCAGATAATTGGATATTAGCAGACATACCATTTCAGTAATCTTAGAAAATAAAAAAAAGAGTGATTGCAAATTCAGAGGCAGTTACTTTAGAAAGATAGTAACGTGTAATTCCCAGTTTCTGAGACTGTAACTTTTGCACTTACCACTAATTTCTCCACTGCGCCAAATGCAGTGTATACATTTAGTTTAGAATTTATCATCACCGTTTGTGTATATTACGCCAGCAGCATAATCCATCCTCATGAAGCTAATGCTCGGCATTAGGAAAATGGACTCCGTATGGATCCTGCCAGCCTCTGGCCTCAAACACACCCCGAGGAGACACCGCGGGTGTGCGCTCCCCGCCCCTCCCCCAGGGTGCGCGTGGCTTCAGGTTTTGCGCAGTGTCTCCAAATGGCACCGTCTGATTTCTGCAAGTTGCTGGTGTCCATTGTCTGTGGATGTAAAAATCAATGACCTACATAAGATTTTGATTTTACACTGGGAACTGAGAGAGAAAGAGACTGAAGCACAGATAGAAAATAATGAAACATGTTAAAAAATAAAAGCATATTGAACTCGAAATACAAATTTTCTAGAGGATATCTGTATTTTTTTTCCTTTGAACAGGAACATATTTAATGTCATGGTCATTTGATTAAAACAGTTAATTGTACAAATGTATCACTGAGCTGAGAGCGCTGGTCATTCCAAGATGGACCCTCGCCCCGACACAGAGAACAAAAACCCCTAATTTCCAGGCTGCATGGAACCAGGAACTGCTATTGAGACCTCTTGGTGTATATGTAATCCTTGTTTTTATTTTCTTAAAAGAGAGGGAGAAAAAAGCTTCAAACTGCTGATTTCTGCAGAAAAATCTGCAAATGAACTGTTCTATTAGCACAAACATACCAAAGTCTTTAGAACCCCTCTCTTCAAAAGCATAATTAGGTATTTATTTCAGACAGACTAACATCTTTGCAGTAGCTAATAAGATGCAGCCCATTTGAATATTAATATAATAAATGATTAAATTAAACAGCAAGATTCAGACTCAGAAATAGCCTTTATAGGTCCCAGGGGGTCACTAAAACTGTTTCCATTTCTTCCTACAGTTAACATAGTGCAAGGGACATGAATGCATAGAGCAATATTTGTCTTATGAAACGCAGAGTTTTATATGGTGCTATTCAGTTTTATTACTCCACAGTTTGAATCTGGGCCCCGAGTGAAGTCACCATGCTGAGGCCTGACAACCCTTCTTCCTGTCTCCCTGCTCACTGGCATTCCAGAGATGCTCCACTGTTTGGCAAAGGGTTCCCTCCGATTGTTCCCATACCAAGAGGTGCCCATGCAGGCGATCACCAGGTCTTAATGTGATTAAAAAAGCAAAAAGAAATGAAAACTCCCTCTGCATAACAAACTGCCGGGTTCATTTTGTGTCTGCGTGCTCCTTCACGGCTCCATGCTGTGCCTGTTGTGTGGCTCAAAAGCCACACCCAAAGTCGAGGTGCTGCTGGGGCGATCTGCGCCAGGAGACACCAGACACTTCATCTCTCCACCAAGAGGTAATCACCGCCCCCGTCAGCTCCACCGGTGCAAAAAGGAATAGGCAAAGTCGGCAATTATAATTGGCCATTATTCCAATAAAGGTGTTTCCCTTTTAAAATTAGTCCACGAAAACTGCACACTCTCCAAATCCCATGAACCTGAGAAGTGTTAATAAACATCTGGCCGTGGTTTTTGCTTAATTAGCATTCCTTAGTTTGGACGGAAGTCTGTTTATGTAAAACAAAACACACACACACACACACACACACACACACACACAGATTCTGCTTTATAAGTCACAGCCCCTCAGACTTCCAAAAGCAGCCATCCCTAATGGTTGCTGAGAGATTTGGGTCTTTCCAATACTCCTATTTGTCAACTGAGCATCAGAAGAGAAGAGATATTTGGATCTGCATGCTTAATTTTATTGTGCAAGTCTCAGATCCAATATCAAATAACTTGATATAGTCATGCCGTAGGAAAATATTCACATTTCCAAAATAGCAAAGAGATTGAAGCTTGGAGGTCAGCTTGAATAAAATAGAAAACAACGCAAACTAACCTCAAGCATGCCACGGGCCACATTATTATTATCCACAGCCTAAAATCTCCCAGCCCTATCTCTCTAAGGAGCAGCATTGGCAGAAAGGTAATGGATAAACTGTAACCCAGCTTGCAAGACTCTACTGTCTAAATTAGATAAAAGAAAACTAGGAAGAAAACTCAAAGATAAGTGGTACAAAGTAAATCAAAACAAATCATCTTACCAAACTTTATTCACATCTGATACCATTTTTAGAAATTAAGGTCAGTTTTGTGGAACTAATAGGGAGTTATACCTATATATCTTAGACACCATGACAGTGCTGGAGGGGAAGATTTATACTCCATGGTTGCAGATGCAGAAGAAAGATAGGCGAGATCAAATGGAAGTGCATGATAACAAATGAAAAATGGTCCCCACAGCCCATAAATTAATTGAGAAAAGAAGGTTGTCATTATTTGAACATGCTTTAAAATAAGGTATGGGGTCCAGATGGCTGAGGATAGATAGGCCCACGAAGTTTGAGTAATTGATGACTTAAAAATAAAACAAGATCTTAAAGAAATGAATCACATCAGGCAAGTTAGAGGAGGAATATTATAAGAGAAAGGAACAAATTAAAAAAGGCACGCAAAGCCAAAGATGAACCCCACATCTCCTGGACCATTAAAACTAAATGAGAGCATACACGCGTTAGTGAGAATTCCAAATGGGAAGGGGGTCAGAAATAGAGTCTTAATAAAGGGGCATTTTAGATGTTACTTTATTAACCTAGTAAGATTTGCTTGGGGCTTTCTGCTGCAAAAACACTCCTTTTCCTTTTTTTAAAAAAAGATGGTCTCAAAATAGGGCCACACTGAGGTGGGCCACCAACCTTGCAAATAATAGTTTTCTGCTGCTTCCTTTTGTGTTAATTCCCCACTGGAAAATTCAAAAATAATTTGTCTTTGGGGAATACTGAGGGGTGACTGGCAGCTTGGGAATTTTCTTTGTGGTCGACGGTGGGAGGGCAAAAGAGCAAACCCGATTGATTTCCCACAGCTGTAGAGGACCAGACCTTTCTCTAAGCAGCGGCCATCACTGCCTAAGTAAACCCATCTCCTCCCCCTCCTATTGTCAACGAGAAGACGGTACTTGTCCATTGGCTCCTCTCCTGGAAATAAAATTTCTGGGGCAACTAGATGCTACATGAGTTCTAAGCTAAACATCAAATTCTTCCTTCCTCCCCCGTCTCTCCCATCCTTCCTTTATTTTCCGTTCCCTGCCTTTCCTCTTTCTGCTTTTGTTTGTTTCTTTTCCTTCTTTTATTTTTTTTTACCAGAATTCCTTTCTTCCTTCCATTTTACATTTCTTTCTCCCTTTTTTCATCACTACTTATACCACCATCTGTAATTCCACCCATATCCTTGAAATACAGGAAACAGAGCAGCGGTGCTGTATTCCATATTTATGACTTCTCAGTACATCAGAGCATTACTGACTTCGGAGAGCCCCCGTCTGAGCACAGCTCGGTGGAAACACTCCCCGTACGAGCTGAGAAAGGACGGCTTGGGGCAGAGTCGCCGGGGAGTATTCTCATCATGTCATTCCATGCTCCCCAGCAACACTCTGCTTGCTTCCTGTTTCTTAATTTTTTTTTTTCTCTCTGCTTCTCTTCTTTACACACATATATATTTTTGCCCTCAAAGCCATGGGTTTGCTGTTCATGCTAAGAGAGTATTATGAATATTCTGAATGAAAATAGAACTCTGGGAGAAAGAGCCAGGCACAAAGACTGGTGTCAGCGCGGGCAGTCCCTGGTTCACAGGGGGGCAGGCAGATGAGTGCCTGCTTCGTCGTGATGCTCCCTTCCACAGCACAGCCCGGCCCTCACACTACATTCCTGGCCACTGATTATTGATGACTCAAAAAATACATATAGCAATGGGATTCCACTGCCTCTGGAAGTGCATGACTATGGGTTACCTTCCCTTCAAGACATAGACCCAGGCATGTGCACATGAGTGTGTGTGTGTGTATGTGGCAGTTGGAGCTGAAAATGTGCTATTGTGACAAAATTAAGGCAGAGTTAAGAAGTCCCTCATCAAAGGCCTCTCTCCTGTGATTAAAGGTACACTGATCTCCAAGGAGAGACACACGTGGATAAACCAGAATATGGCCCTCCACGCTGAAGGCAAGCCAAAGGACTTGAAAATAATATGAAGACAGAAATATAGAGGCAGCAAACATTTCAAGAGAAGGAGACTTGCCAGCAGGATTGATTTGAATACTCTGCCTGGAGATTTATTTGGCCTTCTTGTCATAAAAGGCAAATGCCCCCCTCATCCCTAGATAGTGAAGGAGAGAGGATAAAACCTCGTTGCCCGAGTGGCAATGGCTATGTCTTAGTAGAGGCTAAAAATGGATGAGAAGTATCAGAGAAATGAACTTCTGTGGTTTTCAAAAAACGGTTCAGAATAGATGAGCCAACTCCTTTACATGTTCAAAAGAAAGAGGGAACAATTTTGTGAAATGCTAAGGCAGTGCAAAGTGAATGTTAAATAGTTTTTATCCACCAAAAAAAAAAAAAAATAGACTTATTCAAATGCATGTCTTGCTTGTCTTTAACTAAAGTGAAATTTCTTAAATCCAGCTGTAGTCTTATGGGCGGCGGGAGAGCGTGGGGGGCAGGGGGGACGATGGAAGCACAGAACATCTTCCCTGAACCCAACAGCATGTCGTTTTAAAAGCAGAAGCACACGCTATTGATTTTTTTTTTAAATACAAATTTGGCAGATTTCACATGATCCATTACATTTCTCAGGACGGTTAAGATGCAGCTTGCATGATTTATTCAGAATAAGGTCCATTTTTAGCTATATTTAAGTCTCCTATTTGTTATTTAACATGTGTTTAATGTTTTCTGTCCCTGCTGTGCACAGCTGCAAGCTGCTATTTTTTGGCAATTTTTGTGACTGGGAAGTGATTTGTGTCTTTGCATCTCACCTTTCTATTCTATGGCCTGCTGTTTTGATTTTCTCCTAAACTTTGAGAAATAAGTTACTCCGTGTCATGACCTCCGCTTCCCTTTGCTGGACAAACATAAGGGCGTGAAGGACACAAGTAAATATGACAAACCTCTGATATGTTTTTCAGAAAGACATTGCTGGGGAGCTGGGGTGAACTGAAATTTCAAAAAGTTTTTATTAAAAAAACAAAGTTCTCCCATCTTAACCTCTCACCAGAGTGGATTGAAGCTGGTGATCTGAAAAAACTGTACATCCTCCCTTAAGAATGTCTGTTGAGATTTAATATGATGCTGACATGATTCTTGAGGACTTAGCCAGGTAGGAAGCAATGCCTCATTCATCATCTATGGTTGGGAGGGGGCAGTCTCCCCTCCTCCCAGCTATTTTAGAAAACATATTCTAAGGCTCTGGGGGCACTGGGCCCCCAGAGGGCTTGCTAGAGCTGCCTTTAAAAAGGAGAGTACATCTCAGGACTTCCCTGGTGGTCCAGGGGTTAAAACTCCATGCTTCCAATGGAGTCTTGGAAGGGGGTACAGGTTCGATCTCTGGTCAGGGAACTAAGGTCCCACATGCCACATGGCAGAACCAAAATATAAAATAAATGAATAAATTAATTTTTAAAAAAGGAGAGCATGTCTCAAGTGATGGTGCTAAGCCACAAAGGTCATTGCCTCCACTGCCTAGACAGATAGTCAGCAGTCAGCATCCACTCTGCATAGTACAGAGCATCAGGCCTGGATAAACAGCAGTTTTGCCAGCCCAGTTAGATAGATCACATATAAGTAAAAAGTCTGTAAGTGTTTATCTGATTCAGGCAAACATGGTGATGGCATCGAATGCCTTGGTGATTTATTTTCCCAAAGCCTGAAGGATCTTGCTTAATATTGCTTGATATATGCTAACCTTCCCTTTATAGGGTCTGCAATTGAAAGCCATGTTGCAGTGGTTTAATCCTGGCCTCCTACTTATCTAAAACACACTCTCTGACTGTGCTGTGAAAATTGAATCTTTTCCTCACAATCTTACTGACATGAAAAATATATAATACAGTAAATGATTAATGCAGTTATAAACTATACCTGAGATAAGATTTAAGTATTCATATTTCTATCATGTTAATACAACACGATAAACCCATGAAGCAAACTTGACCGGGGCATTTGTTATTCTGTCCAGTGTTCAATTATTCTTTGTCCAAATACAATTTAGGGGCTTGCCGTAATGCAGTCAGTCGCTGCAACACATTATGTGCTTCTGGGAGATAATAAGCTGCCTCGATGGTCAGCCTGGGAGACCCTGCTCCATAAAAGGCCCCGTGAAACACAGGGAGGATGTACAGATGCTGAGGATGGGCCCTGGGCTGGGGATGGGCTCCCTGAAAAGATCTTGTGCTCCAGAAGGCTGAGCTCACTGTGCTCACCCTTCCTCCCTTTTATAAGAAAATCTCTCGTTAAAGGAAAACTTATTTGCCATAATCAAAAGGAAGCTTACAGTGAGTGTGACTACTTAAACGCTGCCTTCCCCTAACACTGAAGAAGGCTTTTTATCTGCGACTGGAGAAAAGCCATTTCTTTGTTGGCTCTAAATGGCCCCTCCTTTCGTTGTACAAATGGCTCATACACGCCGTGTGCCGGTTCCCACCCACCTCATTATTTTTATACTTCTGATGATGTCGATTTTGATTTTCAAATGCCAGCCATTTATAGTTCATTCTAAAACACACAAAATTAAGTGATTCGAGATCTCTGCCATTAGCTGGGCTTTGAGGGCCTCCCATGAAGTTCAGAAAAGGCAGGATCCCACAGTGTTCACACCCCCAGTTTGGCATTCCAGATCTGTCCCTGATTAGCCCCGAGACCTTGATCAAGTGACTTCCCCTCCACAAGCCTCGGCCCCCTGCCTTGTCAGGATAGAATGTTGTTGCTTCCTACCACTTAGGGTGGATATGCAATCCCGAACAGAATGTGGCCTATATGAAGTTTTCAACAAATGCCCATGATTATGCATGCTTGCATGCTAAGTTGCTTCGGTCGTGTCTGACTCTGTGTGACCCTATGGACTGTAGCCTGCCAGGCTTCTCTCTCCATGGGATTCTCCAGGCAAGAATACTGGAGTGGGTTGCCATGCCCTCTTCCAGGGGATCTTCCCGACCCAGGGATCGAACCTGCATCTCTTACCTCTCCTGCGTTGGCAGGCGGGTTCTTTACCACTAGCGCCACCTGGGAAGCCCTTCCATAATTATGGGTTGACATTATTTCCAGGTTTCTCAGGACAGCCTATCAGCTGACACTGGACCGCAGGGACACGGTTACTACCTCTCTGCTCCAAGCAGGTCAGGAGCTCTCAGCACCACATCTTGATTCAGGTCTCCAGCAACTGCTATGGCTTTGAAAGATGCTGCCACCCTTGGCATTCTGACCGCAAAATGTGCCTGAGGGCAGGCACATGTGGGCAACACTCTGCAGAGGGCTCATTCAGCACCCAGCACAGGTGGGGCTCATAGCAACCTTGGAGTCTAGGTGTGGGGGTGTTAAGAATGCCAACGGGTGTGATGCAATGTGCACCCAACTCTCCTGGGAGTGTCTGCATATAGATCCTGTGAGCCACTCTTGATTATGTAATAGACGGTAATGGAGCACTCACCTGACTGAATGCTCAATATCCTCAATAGGGTAGAGTCCATGCCAGGAAGATAGGAGAATCTAGGTCTCCCTGAGTCTCTCCCTAGCCTCAAGCAATCTGTCATGCAGTAGACAAGTTGTAAGAAGGAAAGGGCTCTGCTTGTTTGAAGCCAGGATGAGATGGACCATCGGACTGGTTCCTGGTGGCCAAAGGAAAGATGGCAGCTAGAGTCCCCTGGTCTCAGGGTGAGAGGGAAGTTGGGAGGGCCATATGCAAAGTGGAACCAGCCTCTTAAGACTGAATCACAATTGCTGTATGGTGGGAGTCCAAGTGAGGGGAAGTGGTCTTTAACCCTACTTTTTAGAAATTGACATATTAACACTTATTTTGCAGATCTTAATGAAATCAGGTGTGTCTGTTCAATTGCTTTTCTGGAACAAACAATCAGGTTCTTGATGGATGTTCAATAAATACTACCTTTAACAGAATAAAACTCCTGCAACTGTGGGGTCAGAAATTTGCACTTTGAAAATCATGTCGTTGGTAGGATCTTTGACTGCATTTGTTAGGGAGGGTGCTGATGGGGCAGAACACTGAGGGGAATCAGAGCCTGGCCCTTTACTAGCTGCTCACTGCTCCCCAGACCTGGCAACCTTGACATCTCTCTGCATCTGGCATTCTCCCTCCCTTGCTTAGACCTGGAAAGGAGCAGACATGTGTTTTCTTACCATGAGGCTGTTTGGCTATTCCCGCAGAGGGGCTGAGCTTTGTGTGGGCTCCCAGTTTGCATAGGAGGGCTCGCATCCCCCCAAGCCTTCCCTACCTGCTCCTTGACTTTGAAAACGTCTTAGCAAGGAAAGGAGTCTTTTAAGTTGAGATAGTTGCAAATGGTCTTAGGTTTGAAAGGGTTTCTTCACCAAAACTGAAAGCAGATTTTCTTCTAAAAAGTTTTTTAGCAGGAAAAAGAGGAAGGCTATAAATCCCATGAAGGCTGTTATATACCTGGTACCAGAAAAATATTTGCCTAATGAATGAATAAGTGAAGATTGCATGAGGATCTGGATGTCTGGCAAGGAAGGCACCGCAGACTCTGAAAAGTACCTTCTCAGAGACACTTATTTTCCTCTCTACTTTCAGCAACCAGCAAAGTGCCAGGCATAGAGGAGGCATCCAGTAAATATTTGCTGAAATGAACTGATGAAAAATTGAGACTAGCATGGGTAAGTACACTTAGTTACTTAAAAAATTGACACAAGTCTTGAAATCAGCTCAGACATGCTTCCCTATTTTGGCCACCTCGGCTCTGGCTTCATGAAGTAGCAGAAACCAGAACCTGCCCTCTTCTGGTTCTGATTCTTCTGAGACTCTGTTTCTTTGTGTAAAAATCTTCCTTGTATTCACTGGTCTCTGTGACTTTCACTGCATCCCCTCCTCACACCCCAGTCAATGCCTTCAGAATACAATCCATGCAAACTCACAGTGGTAATACCAACTGTCATCTGGATAGACCCTTTTCTTTTCCTCCCTTAATTTTATATCAACCTTATGTTTAAGGGGTTACAATCATCAGAACATTTTAGCAAATAACAGGTGTAGAAATGTCATGTGACCCAGCCATCCTGACTTGTCCAAGACTGTCCTGGTTTAGGAATGGAAGTCCCACTTCCCAGAAAACCCCTTGGTCCTAGTCAGACCAGACAGGATGGTCACCCTACCCAGCGATTCCATCTAACAATTAGCTCTAAGAAAATAACCATAGATGTGTGTCAAAATTTAGCTACTAAGCTTTTGCCAGAGCATGATTTATAATATCGAAACCTTGCAAATGAGTTCAATGTTCAATAATAAAGAAGCAGCTAAGAATGATCCTCTCTTTGCATACAGCAGGCTGCACTGCTGCCGTGACAAAGAATGTGCTTTAGGAACTTGTGGAGATATGGGGAGATGGAAGAGGGTGCGTAATACATACACATATATAATGCAGATTTATGTAAATGCACACATTCTACATAGGTAAAGTATGCATAGTACTTAGGGCTCTAGAGCCAAACCAGCTGGTGAAATCCTGGCTTCACTACTTACTAGCTATGTAATATGGGGTAAATTATTTAACTCTACCATGCCCTGGTCCTCTCTTCTGGGAATGTAGGTAGTATCAGCCCCTTCCTTGTCAGATAGGAGTGAGGATTTAATGAGTTAATACAGGTAAAGCATTTGGAACAAAGACGAGCACAGGGCAGGTCCACCACAAAATAACCATTGCTGCTGCTGGAGAAAGTGCTTGCTGGTTCTTTGTGAGGCACCAGGCTCAAGGCTAAACTGTCCTGACTGTTTTTCACAGGGTCTCCATAAACTGGTGTCGAAAGTAGCTAAAGGTCTCAGACCCGCGAGTGGTCAGCCAAGATTCAAACATGGGCTTTCTACTGTTCACAGTCAGTGCTGAGAGCAAATCTGGTCAGTCCCTTGAGACGTGGTTGTCATTAGGTGTGCACAGGCAAACTCAACTTGGATAAAACTGTACCTGTTTGCCCAAATCTCACCTCTGCTGAGTCATTAGCACTGGAACATCATGAAGAGAGAAGAGTAACTTAGAGTTGGACCTCTGGTTTTCTCTCAAAATTTCTTTAGAAAGGTGCTGCCGTGAATCAGAATGAAACCAATGTTTTAATGTGGACGAAGAAGACTGACCATCACATGCCTGATGAAACGATTACAGGTGGTGGAAAGCCCCAGGTCCTTAGAGACAGAGGAAGGAATTTCACAGTTAGGAGACATCTGGGTGTCTAACTCAGGGAGGACTTTCTTTTAGTACCAAACATTTATATTCTAAAAGCTTCCAACTGACTTTGCACAGAACACCCTTGTCTTCAAAGGATCAGTTCAGTCACTCAGTTGTGTCTGACTCTTTGCAATCCCATGGACTGCAGCACGCCAGGCTTCCCTGTCCATCACTAACTCCCAGAGCTTGCTCAAACTCATGTCCATTGAGTCAGTGATGCCATCCAACCATCTCATCCTCTGTCATCCCCTTCTCCTCCTGCCTTCAATCTTTCCAAGCATCAGGGTCTTTTCCAATGAATCAGTTTTTCATATCAGGTGGCCAAAGTATTGGAGCTTCAGCTTCAGCATCAGTCCTTCCAATGAATATTCAGGACTGATCTCCTTTATGATTGACTGGTTTGATCTCCTTGCAGTTCAAGGGACTCCTCACTCTTATCTGACTCCAAGAGTCTCCTCCAACACCACAGTTCAAAAGCATTAATTCTTCAGCACTCAGCTTTCTTTACGGTCCAACTCTCACATCCATACATGACTACTGGAAAAACCATAGCTTTGACTAGACTGACCTTTGTCCACAAAGGAATACCTCTGCTTTTTAATATGCTGTCTAGGTTGGTCATGGCTTTTCTTTTAAGGAGTAAGTGTCTTCTAATTTCATGGCTGCAGTCACCACCTGCAGTGATTTTGGAGCCCAAGAAAATAAAGCCTGTCATGGTTTCCATTGTTTCCCCACCTATTTGCCATCAAGTGATGGGACTGGATGCCATGATCTTAGTTTTTTGAATGTTGAGTTTTAAGCCAGCTTTTCCACTTTCCTCTTTCACTTTCCTCAAGAGGCTCATTCATAAAGGTGGTTCAAGATGGCAGAGTAGAAGGACGTGTGCTCATCTTCTCCTGTGAGAACTCCAAAATTGCAACTTGCTGCTGAACAACCATTGACAGGTGAATGTTGGATCCCACCAAAAAAAGATGCCCCACATCCAAAGGCAAAGGAGAAGCCCCAGCAAGATGGTAGGAGGGGCAAAATCATGTTTAGAATCAAGCCCCATACCTACCAGAGATGCTTGAAGTGCTCAAATGAAACCTTGTGCACACCAGGGCCCAGAGATCCCACAGGGACTGAGCCAGACCTGCCTTCGAATGTTTGAGTGTCTCATGCAGAGGCATGGGTCAGCAGTGGTCTGCCACGGGGACAGGGGCGCTGCAGCAGGCCTGGGAAGCACAACATGTGGCATAAATCCTCTTGGAGGAGGTCACCATCAGCCCCACCATAGAACCACCAAGCAGACGACCCACACACTGGAGAACAATTATACCAAAGAAGTTCTCGTACTGTTGCAAAAGTTCTAGGGCCCACAATAGGTTCCCCAACCTGGGTATCCGCCAAAGGGACTGAGAAGCCCCAGGAAATTCGACTTTGAAGGCCGGTGGTATTTGACTACAGATCTTTTACAGAACTGGGAAAAGAGACTCTTGGAGGACACAAACAAAGCCTTGTCCACACCCGGACCCGGGAGAAAGGAGCAGTGACCCCACAAGAGGTTAAGCCAGACCTGCCTGTGAGGAATTTAAAGAATACACGTCTGAAAAGGGTAGGAGGGAAGTTTACTTAAAAGTTTAATTGAATAGGAAATGCAGACCGAGCCCTAATGTTCTTTGATGTGCTTCAAAGTTAGACTGTCAATCATAAAAGTGTTTGAAGATATCAAAATCAAGATCACCAATGTGGGTTTTGAAAAAGCAGCACTCCATGAAGTGGGGTGTTACCCCTTATGGCCAAGAGTAATTGAACCTGAAGAAAGCACAGATTCAAGATATATATGGATACGGATAGCTGATCCGCTTTGCTGTACATCTGAGGCTAACAACACTGTAAATCAACCATACTCCAAGAAAAATTTTTAAAAAGAGAGCAGTCAAATTTTGATAACTTTGTGATTTAAAAGAACAAACCAGAATGAAATGGAATGGATAAATGAAAGTCTTATTTCTGAGTCAAAACATTTAACATAGCACCTCCCTTTCCAAATAAAGAAGCTATATGGGCTTCCTTGGTGGTCCAGTGGTTAAGAATTCACCTTGCAGTGCAAGGGACACTGGTTTGATCCCTGGTCAGGGAAGATCGCATATGCTGCAGGGCAGCTAAGGCCCTGTGCCACAGCTACTGAAGCTCATACACCTAGAGACTGTGCTCTGCAGCAAGAGAAGCCGCTACAATAAGACTGCACACCGCCATAGAGAAAGCCCATGCACAATGACAGAGACCTAGAGCAGCCAAAAGTAAAATAAGATAAACAAATTAAAAAAAAAGAAGAAGAGAGGCCCTTGGACTGCAAGGAGATCAAACCAGTCAATCCTAAAGGAAATCAGTCCGGAATATTTATTGGAAAGACTGATGCTGAAACTCCAATACTTTGGCCACCTGATGTGAAGAACTGACTCACTAGAAAAGACCCTGATGATGGGAAGGTTGACGGCAGGAGGAGAAGGGGACGACAGCAGATGAGATGGTTGGATGGCATCACCAACTCGGTGGACATGAGTTTGAGCAAGCTCTGGGATATGGTGATGGACAGGGAAGCGTGGCATGCTGCAGTCCATGGGGTCTCAAAGAGTCAGACACAAATGAGTGACTGAACTGAACTGAACTGATGGTGTTTCTTCTGACGGTGTTATTAAACTTAGGGGAGAAGATGTGTGCGTGTGCATATAAAATATTACGCTATGCTATGCTATGCTAAGTCACTTCAGTCGTGTATGACTCTGTGCGACCCCATAGACGGTAGCCCACCAGGCTCCCCCGTCCCTGGGATTCTCCAGGCAAGAACACTGGAGTAGGTTGCCATTTCCTTCTCCAATGCATGAAAGTGAAAAGTGAAAGTGAAGTCGCTCAGTTGTGTCCGACTCCTAGCAACCCCATGGACTGCAGCCTACCAGGCTCCTCCGTCCATGGGATTTTCCAGGCAAGAGTACTGGAGTGGGGTGCCATTGCCTTCTCCGATAAAATATTATACTACATTGTATATATTTACTCTATTATCTCTTACTGTGGTCTTCCTGGATAGCTCAGTGGATAAAGAATTTGCCTGCAATTCAGGAGATGCAGAAGATGTGAGTTTGATCCCTGGGTCAGGAAAATCCCCTGGAGAAGGACATGCAACCCACTCCAGTATTCTTGCCTGAAAAATTCCATGGACAGAGGAGCCTAGCGGGCTACAGTCCAAATGTATATTTATTAATTATATTATATTATCTCTTAATATGCATGTATATTTAATCTATATGTATATAGATCAAAAGATTTAAAACAAAAAATAGTAATTATATTTGGGTTACCAGTTATAGATGTTTTCAAATTTTTCTTTGTCTGTTTCATCTGAATTTTCTACATTATCCTCAATGACAATGCCCTATTTTAGCAATAAGAAAACTCACACAGAAGAATGCAAAAATATCTGAAGCCAAACCTAGGCAGTCCAAAGCCGTCTGTTTCTGGTTTCTATGCTAAACCCAACTTACACATTCAGAGAACACTATTCCTGTTATATGCATGCAGTAATGTTTCATCAGAATTGCATCTGGAGTCACATCCCTGGCCACTGGGCTGTCAGGGATGGAGATGGGTGCTTCTAAATTCTGGGGGACTGGCTACCTATTGAGCTGTAGGTGGTGCCTGCATTTTGTTACCCACGGTGACAGCTGCCAATGTGTGACTGAATGTGAAATGTCAAGTTCTCTGGCACCATTCCTGGAAGAATCTGTAATTTACTGGCTCCGTCATGTCACTCTCTGAAGTATTGCCTGGGAGACAGGCTATGACCTACCCAGGATCTTGGCAGAGTTTTCTTTGGGGTCCTTTGAAGGCCACTTTCCCATCAGGTTACTTTGGTGGGGACCTTCCCACCCATTTCTTCTGGCTTCGGATTTCTGCTGGGGAAGTGGAAGGGGTCTTTGGCACCTTCCTGTTTTCTGTTTTTTTAATGCTTGTATTTCTGGGTGAAATCCCATGAAGGCACAAAGTGTGGAGCGGGGGATGCTGTTCGCCCCATCCTATTTTAAACCATGATAAGGTGGCAGGAGCCTTTAACAATCAGGAAGGAAGAGACGCCTGGGGAGTGGCAGGAGTGAGCAGAGCTGACTCCAAAAAGGCTTTGGTATTTGCTGGAGGACTTACAGACAAGGTGACGGCCAGTCCCATTTTACTTTTTATTTTTTATTACCAATTCAGTCACCTGAGCTAACCTAAGGCAGAGTGTGGTTATTGTTTATTTTCATTGCTGTAAATAAAATGCATAATTAAATGTCATTAATTAAAAACTGACACTGGACTGTCTGATTACATCTGATCAAACAAGTCCTCCGAAAACATGGGGAAAGCAGAAGATCCTTCCATAGGTGAATATCACAGACTTCTCATTGAGGGGGTGTGTTCATATCCAGTGCCTGACAGGCTGCCTGCAAACCACTGGAGCTGGGACAACTCCTTGGTCCCCATACCTGTGTGTTCTGGGGGCGGGGGAGTGCAGATAGGAAACCCATATGCTGCAGACAGTCACCTCCCAAGCAAAGAATCACCCTTCTCAGATATGAATGACTGGTCAGCTTGATCAAACAACTGAATGGAAGACCGAGGTGGGAGTGGAGTGTTATGAGTCTAGAGTCTAAACATAGGTTATCACACACCAGTCTGAATGGGTGTGCTTGATGTGAATTAGTGTATTTCCATTTTGAATAACTGATTTAACCCAAATCATGCAGACACACCTTATTATTTAATAGACTCTGAAGCATCTTCAGCCCTGATCTTAAATGCTATATTCCAATTTCTTTGGGATGTGTTCTCTTGGGTGCTCCTTCAACACTTGAGTCGACATGTCATGACCAAACTCATTGGCTGCTGACCTCGTAGATAAGAGGAGTAAACAGCAAATTCACAGAGCAGCCAGGATGCTCATGGGACCTTCTGAAGTCTTGCCTTTAGTTTATCTCCTCTCCAATTGGCCCTCCATACTACAACAGAGATGGTGTTCTAAATATGGGCTGGCATATACCACCCTCTTCCTTGGAAGAGCTTACTGACTCTCCGCTGGTTGTAGGATAAGTCCCACGGATTTTAATATGTCCTTCTAGGACTTTCTTGATCCCCCAGCCTGGTAATGTTTGAGTCCTGAGGTTACCGAATCCCTCCGCAGACCTGACACAGTTGTAATAGAAGTCACCATGAAGGAGCTACACTACTTGAGTTTGAGGGACCCACCCAGCCAAAGACATGGATGAGAGGAAGTGCATTTCCCTGTCCGCTCCTCATCTTGTTCTCTCTGGGCTCAGCTCCCATTCACAGTCTGTATTTGTTTGGTCCCAGCCCAGGCATCACCTGCAGGAGGACCATTCTCTGCTGCCGGTGTCCTCTTGTTTAGTTTCCTAGTGACACTGAGCATCTGGAGGATAAAGACCAGTACTTTTGCATCTTGTCATTATCCAGCATGCACATCCTGGAGACTCAAGAAATGTTTGTGAACTTATCACAAAACTGAAGCAATTATTCAGGCAACGTAAGCTGGAAAAGGTTCTACTTCTCAAGCACGTTGCCAGTCGAGGCTCTATTCTGAAATGAAGGTCCTGGATCCTTGCCTCCCTTCTCTCACTTGCTCACCTGGGTGCAAACAGGATGCTGTAAACCCCAAGTGTTTGGAGAAACTTGAAGCTGTCAGTCTGTGGCTCCGTCAATCACATGCCTTTCAAAAAGGCTCAAACTCATTAGGAGAGTAAAAAAGCCTTTAAGAAAATGTTGTCAGAAAGAATCAATCAGTTTAAACATTTAAAAGTAAAATGTGCGCCAGTGTCTACAGTGGGGCTCTCATAATGCAGGGTGTTCCCTCCTGGTCATGTGCTTGCGGCCCAGCTGCTCCTGGGGAGGAGGGGGAGAAGGGGGAGAAGGCGGGGAGGGAGGAAAAAGGGGGGGTTGGGGGAGATGCTGAGGTTTTATGAGGATGGACTGTGTCGCTCCAGCTGCTGCATGCCTCACATTCCTAGGAAGGAATGACAGTGGTTCAGGTCCTTCATGGGTCATGGTGCAAAATGATCATGTGGTCCTCATTTCTGGCTGGCATGGGGGTTTCTTCTGTTGATTCCTCTTTGAAAGAAGGAAGAAAGGGAGAAAGGAAAAATGAATGGCAAGCAGGAAGGACAGGAGGGATTTTCATTATTTGCATTTTGATGACATCGTGGGCCTTTTCGAACTAGATTTTCGGCATGGACTTCCAGGCTAGTTACTGTTATCTTCATATTTGCTCTTCAGAGACATTATATAACTTGCTAACAACATGCAGCTAGGCTCAAAGCATCCTCAGAGCCCACTCTGACTTACTTTATTACATTTTTTAAAGGGGCAAAAAGGAAGAAACAAAGATCCTCAAATCAAAGTGGAAACACTCTCTTTAGCATGGGGTGTGTTTCAGATATAAGGGGGCAGAACAGATCAGTCCTAAAAGCAAGTTTAGGGGAGGAAGGTGAGGGTGTAACCAGAGGAGAAGATAGACTGAGAGCGGGTAGATGGGGTGTGATGGCTATGGATTTGGCTAGTGGTCTTCTCACCCAGGTCAGTGGTTAAGAAATCTCTAGAACAGCCCTTCTTGGGTGAAAGTTAATAAATCCAAGCCCAAATTATAGTTTGAGGTAAAAGGACAATTTCTTGAAACTTCAGAATAAAACCCAACCAATGGAGTGAAAAGATATTAAGTGGTTTCTTCTTATATCGGTCTCATGGGATCTCAAATCCTGACAGGTTAGCTAACCAGACAGCTGCCCGCCTGGGGAGATTTCAAGGGCCTTTGAGAGTATCCTGTTCTGTTTCCCTAGCCTAGAGGGCTCTCCTAAATACTGCCCCTGCCAACCTGAAGTTAAACCACTGGAATTGACTTCGGCCTCAGAGTTTCACTTCTGCAGACACCCTCAGTAACCAATCACCCACAAGTGTCAGTGAGTTTCTCAAAGTAGGAGAGGAGGCTTCAAGAGGAGAGAAAAGAGAAGGAGAAGTCCGTGACATCATGGGCTCCAGAAGTGGGGACTGGGAGAACCAAAAACTGACCTGCATCCTCCTCTCTTTTCTTAATTAAAAAAATAAAATAAAATTATGTTCTTTACAGCTTATCATGAGACAATCCAATTTAGCTCCTAGGCAAGTTGTTTCCAGGGACTGACATATAGGAAAATTGTTCTATACAGAGTAACAAGGAAGCCCCAGACAAGTCCTCCTCTCCCATCAGGCTGCTTCCCTTGGGAATGGCACCTGTCCTCCAACTCTGCTGAGGTGTCCAAGAGATTCTAACTAAGCCTGCACAGCTGCTTGTTGCCTCTCTTTTGATCTCATGGGGATGTGACACAATGTCTGTTTTCTTTTGGGGGGAGGAGCAAGGACAACCAAATACCTATAATATTTAAATTTAAAACTGAAGTGAATTAAAATTATTTAAATCATTTACTGTTTTACTTTATTGGTTGAAAAATGTTCATAATGGCTAGAAATCTCATTGATTATTTCATGTGTCAATGCACATGTAGATGCGTGCGTGCACACACACACACACACAGACTATACAGTACCTGGTCCTTTGCTAAGCAATCTGGAGGCTCAGAACTGAAAAGAAACTTACAGTTATATAAACATCCTTCAAACCCCGTATAAAGAAAGGGATTCCTGACAATTAGCCACCAAGTGTCTGCTTAATCACTTCTTGTAATGAAGAACATACTACTTCCAGAGATGGCTCATTTCCTGTTTAGACCGCTGACAGTTAAATTTTGACTTCACATAAAGATGAACTTTCTGTTTGCCTAGAACATTCCTGAGTTCTTTGGACATCCCGGTTACTGAGCTTAGCCCTCCACAATATTATCTCTTTCAATTATAGCAACAGGCCTGTGAGGCAGGGGTTATTTTACAGAGGAGGAAACTGGGGCTCGGAGACAACTTGCTGAAGATCACACAGACGTTAAGCGGCTTGGAGATCTGACCCTAGGTCTTGATCCCTGGATTCTTACTCCTGATCCCTGATCTTGAGCCTGTATCCATTTATCGGTCCTCCTTATGGAGTAAAACTAATTCCTCTCTCCATGTGTATTAGTCAGGCTTCTCCAGAGAAATAGAACATGTATATACATATACATTTACAATAGAAATATACATATACATATACATGGGCTTCCCAGGTGGCTCTACTGGTAAAGAACCTGCCTGCCAATTCAGGAGACATAAGAGGCACAGGTTCAATCCTTGGTTCAGGGAGATCCCCTGGAGGAGGGAATGGTCTACCCACTCCAGTATTCTTGCCTGGAGAATCCCCTGGACATAGCAGCCTAGCAGGCTCCAGTCTACAGGGTCTCACAGAGTCAGACATGACTGAAGTGACTTAACACGCATGCATGCGTATATGAACACACATATACTGCTACACACAGACCAATACACACCCACACACGTATACACAAAGAGATTTATTCTAGGAATTGGCTCAGATGGTTATGAAGACCAAGAAGTCCCCTGGTCTGCCATCTGTAACCTTGAGAGGCAGGAAAGCCAGATGTAATTCATTTCTAGTCTGAAGGCTAAGAATTAGGGGACCAATGGTGTAAGTCTTTGTCTGAGACTAAAAGCCTGAGAGATGGGTATCCATGTCCTAGGCCAGAAGAAGGATGTCTCAGCTGCAGCAAAGGGAGCAGACTGGCTCTTTCTCCGCCTTTTTTGTTTTTCTGAACCCTCAGTGATTTGGATGATACCTACCCATACTGTTGAGGGTGATCTTTTCCCCTCTCTGCTGTTTCAAATGCTAATCTCTTCTAGAGTCATCCTCACAAGCACACCCAGAAATAATATTTGACCACTTTTCTAGGCAACCCTTAGCCCAGAAGCACATAAAAATTGATCATCACACCATGGCAGCCCCATAGGAAGAAGTGGTCAGCTCTCCCATTCCATCACCCGCCTAGCCTTCCCAAAGCCTCATCTTTTCCAAGCTAAAGATCTCATTTCAGAAGCTCAGTCACTCTTTCTTAAACACAAGGTAGGTGACCTTCCGTGAACATCATGGTTTGTATAAACAAATACCACTTGTGCACTTTGCATGGTGGTTACCTCCTATCTACACTACCATACAGAAGTAGCAGGAACCTTCCCCGAGCGGCAGTTCTCAACCACACCCTGCCAGGCCTGTGGCATGGCCTTCAGCACAGAGACTTCATCTATCAAATATCCTCCCATGTCCATGCTGTCTTGACAACTGGACTCCGAGGTCCTTAAGGGAGGATTTATCCATCTTTGTTCTAGCAACATCTACTATGGCTAAGGTACACAGCTAAAGCTCAACAATTCTTTGTTGAATGAATAAATGATTCATTCAATTAGGATAAAAATTATGTAACTGATATGAAAGGAGGGCCATTCCGACAACTGAAATTATTTCCTCTTTGTGGTTCAGTCACTCAGTCGTGTCCAACTCTTCGTGACTCCATTAACTGCAGCATGTCAAGTTTCCCTGTCCTTCATTATCTCTCAGAGCTTACTCAAACTCATGTCCATGTAGTCAATGATGCCATCCATCCATCTCATCCTTTGTCTCCCCTTTCTCCTCCTGCCCTCAATCTTCCCCAGCATCAGGGTCTTTTCCAATGAGTCGGCTCTTCCCATCAGGTGGCCAAAGTATTGGAGATTCAGTTTAAGCATCATTGTTTCCAATGAATATTCAGGGTTGATTTCCTTTAGGATTGACTAGTTTGATCTCCTTGCTATCCAAGGGGCTCTCAAGTGTCTTCTCCAGCACCACAACTCAAAAGCATCAATTCTTCAGTGCTCAGCCTTCTTTATGGTCCAACTCTCACATCCATACATAACTACTGAAAAAACCATAGCTTTGACTATAGGAACCGTTGTCAGCAAAGTGATGTCTCTCCTTTATATTTCCTCTTAGGGAAAATATAAAGGGTTGGAGATATAATTATTGACCAGTTATAGAGATTATCTAGTTTCTATCATTTGTTGGAAACTATCTTTTAGTTCTTATTAATGAGGCAGTAAATGGGACCACAGTAAATGGTCCAAAATATTTTCTTTTCTTTTTTTTTTGTTCTTAATATCTGATCTGAATCAGTTGCCAGAATTGGAAATAAGAAAGTAAAATTTGAATTTCCAAATTCTTTGCAAAAGCCAGAAGACTTGGTTAACCATTTCTTCATGGCAAAGTTTGGCCAGAGCTGAATAGAAGCTACAGCTTTAGAAGGGGGCCCACCTGCCCTCCCTCCCAACTACACTCTGT
Organism: Bos indicus; assembly: GCF_029378745.1. NCBI lineage: Eukaryota > Metazoa > Chordata > Mammalia > Artiodactyla > Bovidae > Bos > Bos indicus. The sequence continues at coordinate 42,234,327 of NC_091777.1, forward strand.
GTAGTTCCCATCTGTTCCTGGAGGGGTCTGCACTGTGGCCATTCTCTTAACACTGAGCAAAAGTGAGACAAGCTCCTTCATTCATTTTGGGTCATGGATTCTTATAGGAAGCTCCAGCTCTAAAACCCCTCCATTCTGTGTCTTGTCCTTAGGGTGCCTGGGAGTCACCAGCAGCAGAGGCCAGTGACATGGAAGTTAGTAAAACCTTGTTAACTAAACCTCACTTATCAGATCCATTCTTGAATGTTTACTTTTAGGCAAGTTTTACTGGTAAACACATCATAGCACAACAAATTCAATTTTGTTTTGAGAACTGTTGAGACTTTTTCAAGGCTAGACCCAAGCGTGAAGCAAATTCCTACAACAAGGAAAGTGCCATGTGTATAATGAAATCTTCTAAGTTTCCCCATGCCTCCGACCCTCACACGCAAAGCTCCGCCAGGACCCATTTTTGCTACTGCAGAGATCCCTGAGCAGCCTCTAGGTGTGTTGGCAGGGTATGGCTATACCCCCATAGTGTGGCCTTACTGTGAGACTCTGAAGTCCAGGAGGCAGCGGACCCAGCACCATCTCTGCAGGTAGAGATGCCTTCCTGAGGCTCAGCTCTGGAGAAAAGCAGGCACTCTGTGGGGCTCTTACCATGGCCTGTGGTTCACAGACACCATATACATCAGATGGCCAAGCCCACCGGTGTTTTGCTTGATGCTGCTGGGCTGCTTGCAACACCATGTCTTTGAGCTTCCTTCCCCCCTTTGTTGAGCAGAGGGGGTAAGTCAGGGAAAGCTTTTATGGGGCGGCTGCATTTCCAAATGTTCCTCTGTGATTGACAGCTCTGCCTTCAGCTTCCCATTATGGCACCTGCAGATAATGAGATATCTTGAAACCAGAATTTCCAGCGCCTGAGCCTGCCAGGAATATTATCATCAGTGTTCTAGCCAGCCATTCCTGCTGCACACATGACCTCTACAAATTTGAAATGTCAAAACACAGCCAGGAGCTGAAACCAAGGCCACTCTAGTCCAAGTGGCTATTGGCTCTTGACTGTCCAGGAAGGAGTCCTTTATCTCGGGAGAATTATGGATTACCAGAAAATAGTGATCTTTTCATTAACCTATATGTATTTAGAATGTAGATAATGTCCGTCTTTCATCATTCTCATAGCCTGTGTGTAGGGAGACAAGAGGGCGGGAGGCCTCAGCATTTCCCCAGTGAATCTGGATCTGTTTGGAGGCTAAACCAGGCCATCAAACCTCATTGTCCTTAGTGGTGATTAGGGGCCTTAATGCTGTAGATAATATAACTTTTTAGATCTTTTTTTAAATTAATTTTCATTGGAGTACAGTTGATACAATGGTGTGTTAGTTTCTGCCATTCAGCAAAGTGAATCAGTTATACACATAGATATATCCGCTCTTTTTAAGATTCTTTTCCCACACATGTCATTACAGAATATTGCATAGAGTTTCCAGTGCTATACAGTTAAAACTACTTATACCCTATTATATTATCCTAGAGGCTAAAAGTGGAGGCACTTGATTTTAAATTGGAATTTTGATATTTTATGAGTCTATTTTCTTCTGTCTCCCCTCCACTTCTGCTGTGAACTTATAGCTCTCAGCCCTGGGTGTTTGGAACTCAGCTCTTTGCCCCTGAACTGTTGGTCTGCACACTCACCATGTCAGGCGACATAGGATATTGTCAAGGGGATATTGTCAATAGGATATTGTCAAGGAGATCTGCAGTGGACAGTGGAAAACACTGGGCTGAGAGTGACATCATGATGAACATAGAAACATCACTTACAGATGGATCTGCACAAACAAGGACCCGGAGGCACACAGCACATTCAGGGGCCAGCAAGTGCTGTGCTGGGCCTGCCTCATAGTGTCTGAACACAGTAGCCAGCTTGGCTAGTGAGGCTTGGACCACAGCCAGAAGGGCTAGAGCTTTCCCCAAAGCTGGTAGTGCCAGTTCTTCCTACGCTTCTCCTCCTCCCTCCTTCTCATTATGTTGGTGACCCAGTCCTTCCCTACCCTCAGTTCACCTGAGTTCTAAGGACAGACACACAAGTCAGTGCTGGCCACTTAAAAACATTTCTGAGATATACTTGACATAGGATATTGCATTAGTTTCAGGCATCCAACGTAATGCTTTGATATTTGTATACATTGAAAATGTCACCAGGGCAAGTCTAGTTAACGGCCACGTTGGAGAGTGCTCCATCCCCTAGTCATAGTGGTGGGTTCAGGATGGACCATTAATCTAATTGGGCCAATGGGAATTAGCCTTGTGATTCTGGTTGATGCTTTCAGGAATGAGGTATGCTGTTTCCACTAGGATTTCTAGGCAGATTAAATAGAAGCTGTTGGTCATATCAGCACTGCTTGTAGACAGCCTGCCTATGAATGACATCAGCAAAGGGGTACAAAGATCCAAGAGTTGGATAAAGGGTTTTAATGACATGATTGGGCACCTGCCTTCAGGCATGCTTGTAGCTGGAGCCCCCACTCCTAGATATTACACTGGCAGGGATATGTTTTTATTTATTTGTCAGTTCAAACAAGTTTGAATTGAAATTCTGTCTCTTGAAGCCTCAGAGAAGCATGACTTATATAATGGCAAACACTGGCATGACTAATAATTCTGTTCTTATCTTGGAGATTTTGATGGTGACCCACTGGTTACTCCATCAGATAAAATGATATTGGGATGAAGTTCTGTTCAAAGAGGTGAAGGCTACACCTGCACATCTTTCCAGCCTAACCACCTCTCCTCTTGCATGGTCACTCTCTAAGTCCCCATGCACCAACTGACAAGAGTAAAGACACATTCCTAGGCCCCACAGTGTGGATCTACCCCTGTTCACCAGAGAAGGCCCCCCAGGAGACCAAAACCAAGGACTGCCAAAGCAGAAAACCAGACCAAGTGTTCCAGGTGAGGCCACTTGGTCGAAGAGATCAGAATCCCACTAGTGCTCCAGGCCCCATGGACACATCAGCATGGGATGACCTAGAAGATGGAGCCTCCCTGGGGAGGAGATCCACTCCAGGGGACCCTGGCCTGGGGGCCCACGTCCTATTCCATCCTGGAGGGTTTGTGTCTACTGGGAGGAAGCAGAAATGGCTGAGGGTCTGCAACCAGGAGGCATATGTGGCCCAGAGGGGTTCTTTCTTGTCAGGCCAAGGAGGTTTGGAGTAGGTCAGAGAGGATTTACCGTGCCCCCTCCCCCAACCTTATACCAATAGTCAAATGCATCGTGAATATGATGGTCAGCAGCCACAAAAGACTGGAGAGTTTTATCCTGTGCTCCAAAACCCAAAGTCTTTCCTCACATTGAGAGCCCTAGACACAGACAGATAGATAGACATACACAGACACACGGGCACACACAGGTGCACACACACAGGTACATGCAGATACACAGGAACAAACACACATACACACACAGACACACAGATATACAGACACACACTGAGACACACACAGAGGTACACAGACACACAGATACAAAGACACACACGTAGATAAACAAACACACACACACTAACACACATAGACACAAATGCACACACAAACACATACACAGAAACACACACACACAGACACATGGATACACAGACACACACACAGACACACAGATACACAGACATACCCACACATACACAAACACACAGACACACAGACACAGGCACACAGACAGATACACGTACACATAGATACACAAGCACATAGACAAAGATACACATAGATACACCTACAGACACATAGATACAGAGATACACAGACAGACACACACACACACAGACCAGACACATATACACACAAGATACGCAGACACAGTCACACAGACACACGGACACAAACACACAGGCACAGTGACACAAACACACAGACACACACATACACACTACTTTTGAAAGACACAAAAGGGATCAGGACAAATTCATTCAATTCAGCTACCCCACTGGGTCAAGCGATCCTAACCACACATGTATCCCCACTGAGTAACTGATGTTATCCCAGAGTCCTCAGAAAGTTTTTTTCTTTTCATTTTTTTCCTTCCTCTCAGTGGTGTTTAAGCACAAACAGAAACTTATGGTAACTGAAACAGGCCTCACGTGGTAAAATTAGAAGTATCTCAGGAAAAGTACATTAATAGACTCACAAACAAAACAAATCATTCGCCATCCACTGCTCTGCCCCCGTTCAAAGATCTGCTGGGTTTCGGGCTGTCCACGGCAGGCAGGGAAGCCTGCGAGCCCGGTCCCCAGAGCCCATGAACAGAGTGGCAGCAGAGGCTGGTGGCCGGCGGGGCCGAGCAGCCAGCAGCAGGGCCGGGCAGAGAAAATGGCCGCCCCGTCAGAGGCCCTCGCATGTGGCCCTGTCAGGAAGGAGCCACGCTCCGGCCGGCCTGGCTGGCTCCCGCTAAGCGCTAATGCCGTGGTGGCGGTGGGGGACAGGAGATGAGAGACAGAACAGGGCAGCTGCAAATGAAAATCACCCTGGGGAAGGTTACAACTAGATAAAGTTTTCGACAATAAGATTCCAGAGACTGCTGACGGGAGCAAAGCTCAATATTTTAGTCTCAGTACAAATTTGCTTCAATCTTATACAACTCCCATGCAGCATTGCCCACAGCTGCATGCTGTAAACAACAAACAAATCTATTTCCATCAGCCCTGCTGATGCCAGGAGAAAAGTGCCTGAGCATAAGACATGCACAGATGCAAACCCTCACCTGAGCCTGGCGCTGCCCTCCATTTGGCCTCTCTAACTTAATATCGTTGTTACAAAGCTATTGGTCTCCTGGTAGCGAGCTGGCTCAACGCAGCGCCTCTTCTTCCAGCTAATCTGACAACTCCGATCCAAGAAGCATCAAGGGCCCAATTAAGAAGACACATCTTATCAAGGAGCTTATTTTGCATAACAGAATACAAATGACGAATAAAAATTTAATGTTTAATAACTTAGTACAAAGAGGGCTGTTGATATAGAATGCCTGGAATTTTTATGGAGGCTGTCAGACTTGTGATAAAACTGTTATATAGGAACACTTGGCAAAAAACAGCGTAGAATTTTTCAGTAATGGTGTGTGCATGATATTGCATTAATTCTTGATAGGGAACTAACTGTAAGCCTGGGAATCAGCCAGTTTGAGTTGCAGTTTAAGATGGTGTGTGTGTGTGTGTGTGTGTGCATGGGTGTGTATGTGTGTGCATGCATGTGTGTGTGCATGCATGTGCGTGCATGTGTGCTCCATTCAGAAGGCTTTGAGGGTGCGGCTAAACATGCTGCATGTTTCTATCGAAGGGGATCTAAGTGCATTTTAATGAAGATTTTGCTGAGAAGATGCTCAGTCTTTCATAAAGCATTTGGGTGTGTTTTCCCAGAAACAACAGGAAATGACTGGGGTTGTTTTCTGTGTTGACCACTGATTTTGCTGAGAAGATGCTCAGTCTTTCATAAAGCATTTGGGTGTGTTTTCCCAGAAACAACAGGAAATGACTGGGGTTGTTTTCTGTGTTGACCACTTAGTGGAAAGGGAGGCCCAGTGCAAAAGGTCTGGCAGGATCGCCTGGTGCCCTGCTCTGGAGCACTGGAGTTTCTTCTTTACCTGTAAGTGAGGGTGAGCAAGTGACACAGGAGGCTGGGATGCAGGAGGATGCAGGGAAATACAAACCATGTTGTTTTCCAGACTCCAATATTTAATCCCAGGCAATAGCTAATACAATATACGAGCCTGAGCCTGAAATATTACTTAACTCTCTACAGAATTTCCCCATTGCTTTGGCCAAGAGGGAATCTTTCAAAGGTACATTCATTCAAATACTTATTGAGAGCCTAAACTTGGCTGGGCTTTGGGAGGAAAGCTACAGCTCTAAGAGGCAGCTCTGGAGAGCAGGTAGGACCACAGGATTGACTCTTGGCTCTGTCGTATGCTGCCTGCAAGACACCAGACAAGTTACTGAAACTTCATAGCTGTGAACCAGGCTATGAATGGGACTACCTACCTGACAGAGTGATAGCCTACCTGGGCATTTAGCGTGGAATCAGGAGCACAGCAAACTCTCCATACACATCAGCTTCCCTTCATACCGTCAACACATTTCAGATCAATTGCATCTCCCTCCCAAGCCTGGGCCCACAGGAGCCCTGGTGTCCCCAGTCTGAACGGCTTTAGACTGAGCTAGGAAAAACCCTTTTGACATTATGACTGTGACTCCACAAAATTCCAATGTCCATCAAGAGAAATGGAGCCGTCATCTACTAGTAATGCTTTATTTTTAAAAGTGTCCATTAACCAGGGTTACACTCAAGCTGAATCAGAGTGGAACTCTTTCAGAAGTACATATCACATCTAGATGAACGCAAGATGAATTTTGTACTCATCCTGTCCTATTGCATTAGTGCTATTATATGAGATGTTAAATGAATTTCTAATGATTGGACACTCCAAGGAAAATGTGACCCCTTTAGAGCAGTCATCAAACTCGATAGGCAGATTGGAAATTGTGGGTTGAGGGGCTTGTCCCTATGACAAGAAAGCCAAAACAGAACAAAACGCTACCCTGAGTGTTATTGTGTGGGCTATTGAAAAACATAATTTACTTGATGAGGCTAATATTCAAATGCAAACTTATATTAGAATTAACACTATAGGAGGGGCTTTTACATGGAGGATTTGTTACAGAAATAAAATCTATCGGTAACACTTTCATTGTTCCATCATTATGAACTCATTTGGTATTCACTGTAATAGCACTGATCATAATGAATTTGTTTGATATTCATGTGGCTCTCCCACACATTAACAGAGTTTCTGTTATAATTCACCATCCAATGAGCATTAGTTAATGCAGACTTTGGACCAGTACAGTTGTGCCATCCCATTCTAGAGTCGCCTGGAGCTGTCTTGGAGTTAAGGGACATGTTGATACCGCATGGTCCTTCTCGTTCCTCCTGGTTCTCCTGCCAGCCCTCAAGCTGGAGACCTTTCTGGATCCCAAACTGGACATAAGTGAGAATGGTCACAATTCAGTGTTTGGAGCCCAGAGAAGTCAAACTTTTGCCTCTTGATACCACTAGCTCAGCCCTGGCAGATGTTGACATTAGAATCATGTTTCAGTAAGAAACCCGGCCCCACCGGAGCTGCAAGGGACCCAGGAAGGTAAAACAAAATGCTGCTCATACCAGGACACATAAGCCTCTCTACTCTCCAAAATAATTTTCTACAAGAGATTTCAGTGCTCTGCCTTGGTGATTGTGCAAATGTTTGTCCTGCCTTAGTGCCCCCGGCCAGGAATGGAGCCAGTTTCTCAGCAGCCCTCACTCACCAGGCATCAAATAGTCCCGACCATCCTACAGAAAAGAAAATCCTACCCATCCTGGCCCAGTTACTTCATCACTCGTCAGGGCACTGGGTGAGGACTCTCTATTAAGCTCTCTGGTAATTAAACTTGTAAAATGTCCCTACGATGCTCCCTAGCTTTGGAGTAATGGATTTACCTGAGATGGCTGCCCAGGAGGGAATTGTCCTGTGATAGGCAAAGAATTGTTCCAGCCGTTACCATGACTCTTTCTGTTTCAATTACCCAAATATTTAATACTTATCCAGCGGTTCCCGAAAACTCATAAGCCAGCATCATTTTTCTTCAGAGCAGATGCGACCCTGCTTATCCTGAAAAGGGCCTCTGTTTAATCTCTCGGCACTTAGAGAACTCTGACCTCCAGACTGACGACATGACACCTAAACCCACACACCTTATATCTTCAGTGTCTCTGGCAAAGACAAGTCCTTTAACCTCAGGCCTGAAGAGAGAGAACAAAGAAGCAGGCACGCTTGTGCCTTTAAGGAGTGCGTGGGAGGTTGGTAACAGAAACAGGCATGTCTGCCACCCCGTGTGGCTGTCCCCCACACTGTCTTGCCAGACGGAGGGCAGCACTTGGGACCATCTCTCCCCCTTCCTCACTGGGAGTCTTCGGACAAGTTACTTGCCCAAAAGCCATCCATTAGCTCAGTGCTCATAAAAACAAATTGTTCCATCTGCAAAATGGAGATACTGAGCTGGCTGCAAAGATGAAGTAACACAACTCATCACAGCTCCCAACACAAAGACTGAGCTGGAACAATATTAGAATTCAGGAGCATCTTATCAAGCTGCGTGTTAGTGTCTCCGCTGGGAACAGTGGTTCCTGCACCGTTCCGCCCACATTAGTCAAGTTTCTGAGCCTCTTTCATCCTCTCTGCAACATGGAGTTTCTTTTTCTTCCAAGTCCTCCTCCCAGGCCCTGATTTCTCCAGTATCTGTGGGTAGAAAGGGGGTGGTGCTTAGGTAGATGTTTAGGTAGACCTTCCCTCAATAGCTTGGGCACAGGAGTCTGGCTTCCATGAGTCTTATTCTCTTATTATCATTGTCATTTTGCTCTCTGACATAGCAAAGTGTATCCCATGTTAAGCAACAAATAATTCAGCCATTAAGCTATAATAGAAACAGATAACTTTGAGCATTTTAAACATTAGACCAAGAGAGTCTGGAATGTTACATTGCCTGGTGCTGAAACTGTCCTCAGAGAGATGCATCTCCAAGTTGTTGGTGTGCCCAGCTCCAAACACAGCTTCCTCCTTGACAAAAAGGGAAAAGATGTCTTGGAGGTTAAGGCTGACTGGCTTCTCCAGGTGAGCTGACCTTGTCTGTGGATGAATTAGGGTCGGTGCCAGAGGCTGTGAGCTGGCCTGCCCTCTTTTTGTGGTTTCCTGCCAGACCTTAGAGTTATTTAGCATAGTTTTGGGTAAGATCAATACTCATTGAGCCCAATATAAATATGATCCCCAATGTGCCAAGAAGCAGCCCAGGGGCTGTGCCCCCAAAATTAGCCAACAAGTCGCTCTTGTGAGCTGCTTGTAACCTCACCTTGAATAAGTGAACTGTGGTTTGATTCATATCCTTCAAGTGCACACATTTTTTTTTTTTTGGAAGAGACACCAAGTTGAGAGAATTCCTCTCTGGAATTGAAGAAATAATGAATGTGGACCTCACCAGCCCCTGGCCTTTTCGTAGTTCATAATGAAAACGAATGTTCATTTTTCCTTTAAAACTGTCTCGAGCTAAATGATACTGACGCTTTCAATTTTTAACATCATAATCAATAAAGGCTGCTTATGCACACTTTGCAAAACCATCAGTTTAGAAGTTTGAAAAAAAAATCTGCATATGGCTGCAGCTTGCTGGCTGGAACGCTCTCGCACTAAATCTTCTGAGTTAAAGTTTTACTGGTGTGTTATGAGTAAAAATGCCTTGTCAGCCATCTGCCAGTTTTTCTCCTAACATCCATATTTCCAACCCTTGCTAAACATTGGGAGCATGCGGCCACAAGAGGCCACCTCTACAATTAAACAGCCAAGTGCGGCAGCAAGAAGCAAGGGCATGTCACAGGAGAACTGTCTAGTATTAATTTTAAAAGTCCATAAAGACTAGCTCTGACCTATCCAGGATGATAGACTGGCAGCTAAATGGATTAGAAACTGTTAACCCCAGGAGACAAAACAGGAGGAAAATAAAAGCAGAAAAGAAGAAAAAGAAAAAGAGAAAACACACACAGCAACAAACAATGCACCAGTGTCAAAAGCTCCAATAAATGCTAATCATGGCTGATTAATCAGTCTCTAATTCCACTGATCCAAAAAGGTTACCGAGTCAATTGTGTAAAATTAGCTCCTTCTCATGTGTCCCTCTGCATTTGGAGTCTCTATCTGTTCATTTGCATCTTTTGCCAATGTTTACGAAGAGTTCAGTTCATTAGCTCTTGAGCATGAAGTCAGAAATTGGAGGGGACTCTGCATTTTCTCACTGAGAGTGTACTTAAAACAAATAGCATCGCTTCCTCAAACATTTATAGATTAAACTAAATGGCATTAATTACTTTAAATCTCCTATTTGTGAGGAGAAAGAAGAGGAAAAGAAAAAAAAAATCCTCTTTCTGAATATCCACAGTTGCCTGCAGAATTGCTTCATTCTCGTCTCCTGTCTTGTATAGATGGGGGCAAAATGTTTAATCATGGAATTAACAGGAAGCGGATTGCACAGGGAGGTAACGAGCCTTGCTGCAAGGAGGCTCACTAACTTTTTATAGAGCAGCATTTTGCAAAGCACAGAAGCAGAAGGTTGCTTTTGAAAGTCCTTATTAAAAAGAGATCCCTGCCACATATGTAGGAGCTGTCTTGGGAGATACCTGTTTTACTTGTGTTTGAAAATCTCAAAATCTGCCAAGACAGGTGGAGGGGGCAAGGCTGGGCAGGCCCAGGAAGTCTGCCCCAGGCTTGTAGGGAAGGTGGGCACTGACGGATGGGGTGATGGGAAGCTCCATCTTGTTTTCCAAAAATCCCTCCTCGAGGTGTGTTTCAGACGAGGGAAATGTGCTCAGAGAAGGAGACGGAGAGCAAAACAAACAAGCAGGTGAGTGTGGAAGCCTGGGAGTCAGCTTGGGAGAAGCCACACACCTCCTTCGGAAACGTGTCGCATCCTTGGTCCTTGGAAAGGACAGGTGCAATGCCTCCTGTTCAGACATGACTTACACCGCAAATGTCTCTGGGAGAAGTGGGGATGGGCCAGGAGGAGCTCTCCTGAGAGTTGGTTGACCTGGGTGAAACTATCCAGTGTGCAGAGCCAAAGAGATCTGAGACAACATCCTGCCGCTGAACAAACCCAGGGTGTCTGCTTGGGGCACTAGCATCCACTCCTGATCCCCAAGTGCCCTCCCCACCTCTAGCTGAAGCAAATTCATTTCTTCTGTCTGTGAGCTTCTACTTGTATATATTTTCCTACACAATTTTTAGCTGAAATGTCCTTCATCCCACCCCCTGCAGACATCTCCCTTCCTCACATTTCTGCATGGATTTGGTATGAAGGGCTGGAACCCACTGGAAGCCTCCCTCGACCCCTCAGGCTGTATTCCCATCCCTCTTTCCTGTGTGACCCTTAGCAAGCCACCAAACACTGTTTCCTAATGATGATTTTTATGTCTATCTCCTGCTCCGAATCTGAATCTTTTAAGGACAGGATAGACCATCTGCATCTTGTCATCCCCCAGATCAAGCACGGCACTGGATCAAATAGTGCTCAGTAGGTTCAGTGGTAAAGAACCCGCCTGCCAATGCAGGAGACACAGGTTCAATCCCTGGGTCGGGAAGATCCCCTGGAGGAGGAAATGGCAACCCCTTCCAATATTCTCACCTGGAAAATCCCATGGACAGAGGAGCCTGGTGGGCTACAGTCCAGAGTCACAAAGAGTCAGACATGACACGATGGAGCGACTGAGCACATACAAACATTTGTTGAATGAATAAATGAGTGAGTCTTGGCAATATGCTGTGCAGACAGCAGAGGTTTTTCTTTCCAATTCTTACATACCATTATTCAGAACTGGGTCCCTGATGCCTCCGGTCCCAGGAATTAGGTTTGCAGAGTGTGGTCTGTTATAAAGTGTACATATTAATCAAGGCTATGATGAGGTTATTAAAGGGAATGTGTTGCAAGACTTGGATTTGGGGACTAATGTAATGGGAAGTTACTTCTTACCTTCATCTTCTTTTATTTCTCTGTCAGCGGAATACTAGTATCTTGAGGGCAGGTCTATCTTTTTATCATCTTGAGCATAATATCTGGCACAAGTCTGACTCATAGTCAATGCCTACTACACGTTTGCAAACGAATCAGTGGGTGGGCTTGGGGCCTAAGCCCTGGAGCCCCAGTCTTGTGTTATGACAGATCAAGGGGCCAGAGAGTGTCCTCCAAAGCTTCTGAACCCAAGTACAGTCTGAAGGTAGCAGGAGAGGTTAAAATCACTTTACACCAAAATCATCCTTGTAAATCCCTTGGAATGGCATCCTGTTGGAGACTACAGAGGCCTCTCCATCAGTTAACACACCACTTTCCCCTCCAGTGTTGGAATACAATGCTGCCTGGGGAAGGGGCAGCCAGTGAGGCAGTTAACCTGACTTGAGGAGTCATGTGGTATAAAAATAAATGTCTTTCCCTGTGCTATCCCGTAATGGAAAAGAATTTAAAAAGAATATATCTACATGTGTAACTGAGTCACTTTGCTGTACAGAAGAAATTAACACAGCATTGTAAATCAACTGCACTTCAATAAAATAAAAAATACATGCCTTTCACTTGTAAAATCACGCTCTTGGGAATAGTGGTCTGGACGGCCAAATTGAAGCGGGTGGTGAGAGGTTCATGCACTGGAGGGGAAAGGAGAGTTACTGAGGATCTGATCCCAGAGTCACACCACCCACCTTATGCCAACCCCGGCCAACAGAAGCAGCCACGTTGCCCACCCTGTTCGTGTTGCTGTCGCTGTCCCATGGAGTCCCCCACGGCTCCCCGAGAGGACTGAGGAGACAGCAGAGGCTCAAGTCCGTCCACGTGAATGACCTGAGTGGGGGGCGTGCAAGTCCCGTCCTGCTGCTTCTGGAGCCTCCCTGAGCTCACATCCAGGTGAGCTCTGAGCAGAGCCAAGGTGGGCTCGCCGGGGCTGGGGAGAGGGGAGAGGAGACTCATTGCAGCGGCTACTCGGCTCTCCTCAGCCTCCTGATTCATCATGTTTTTTTATTAGCTCTCTTTTCCCTGATAAACCTTTGCAGGAGAGGAGCTCTCGCAAACAGCTGGAGGAAGTCCCTTTAGCAGGTGGAATCTGGCAGGCAGCTTCCCAGATCCTGCCGCCAAATCACTCAAGCTCCTACTTAAATGGTGGGGGAAAGAGGGACTCTCTGAGGCGGCCTGGATTCCGGCTTCCTGTTGAATCCACAGAAGGATAAGGGATAAAGATGGAGGCCAGGGAGAGGGGAGAACTCCCGCCAGCACTCAGAGCTTTTGGGTCTCAGATCACTCTTTTCTGCCAAGGAGATTTTTATATTTGGGGTACCAATTTCTCTTTTGCTCTCTTACCTCCTACGTTTCATTTTCATTTGTCTGTTTGGCATGGGAGTCAGGGGCAATTTTCTTGGGAATAAATACACGTTCTCTTTTCTCCCCTGATCTTCCTTCTCTCACCTCCTCTGTTCTCACTCTAGCCCTCTGTTCCTTGTTGCATTCAATCTGGAGTCAAATGCAGAAGCAAACAGGAAACTCAAGGGCTTTTAAAAATATATATACATATATTTTTAGTGGAATATTTTAAGCATTTTTCCTGACCTGAAATGTGAGAAGACATTTATACAGCACCAGGCATATTTGGTTTAAAAACCTCATCAGTATTTGGACTCTCTCACTCATGGACAAGGTCCCCTGTCCCAGGGGAAAACAGCCCAGGAGCCGACATGCAGTACCCAAAGCTTCCTTCCTGGTACAGAGTTTGGGCTTGGGCTCCCTTCATTCATTGGTCTTTATTTGTGGTTTTGCTCTTCCTTGATGGTAGGGGAACCAGCCACGGTCTGTGTGTCAAGAAGCAGGATGGGATGCTGTTTCTTAACTCAGCAATGGACCCAGCAGGAAGCTCACAGGTCCTAAGCCAGGGTGGGAACTGAAGGGTTTCTAAGACCAGAGGTAAGAAGCTGTCTTTGCACTGGAGAGTGAGCATCAATTGGTCTTAGGGCAGGCAAAAAGATTTCAATATGCATGACAACTGAAATGAATTGGTCATAGTGTTCTGAGCTGCTGGGTTGGGAGGGGCTGTGATTCTGCAGAGCTGAGCAGGAAAGGTTGCTTTTGCTGGGACAATGACATTGGCCATGAACCCTACAGAGAAGAAATGTCTCCACATATTTCCTTCCTGGGCCCAGAATCTCGAAGTTCATTTTTCAATCGTAAGCAAAGCCTTTCAGAAGTCAAGAAACACTCAATAAATCCCTATCGAATACATTCATCAACTAATTTAGCTTTCTCCGAGTCACCATGTTGGCAAATTGAATACTCCGTGGGAACTGTTCTTTCCATGGGACTTAACCACTTCCCTCCCTCGCCCATTCTCACTGTGGTTTGTAAAGGGCTCTGAGATGCTAGAGCTGACTCAGTTGTTTGAGTTACCCTCTGTCGATGATCAGCAAAAGAGGGTATATGCATCCTCTGAGGGGAAATATAATAACGTGAATGGCGGCGGTTGCCTTTTCTTTGACGCTTTTTGAGTTGCCACATCCATTTGCACCGCCACTTGAATACACATAGAAAAAAGACAAAAGGAGAAAGGTAAAGATTATGAGATGTATTTCCTATAATATTTAATAATCACATTGAAACACTGACATAAATTGTGCCGCATTTACAAATCTCTGTTTCCTTTGAAAATTACACCCCAGCATTTAATTCACCAAAATAACTCATTTTATACAGTACAACAATGTAGTAAAATAACTCATCTTGAATATGTGGATATGAATAGATTTAACACATCTGCATTGAACAAAATGAATTCATCTAAAAGCTGAGAAACTGCTGTTCTCTTTCGAGAGTTACCGATTATTTTACCATTCCCCTTCAGTTTATTTGTTTGTTTTTGTTAAATTACTTTAGGAATTAGGAAATGAGAAAAGCAGAAACACTGGGTAGGTTTTTCTCTACTTGGAATAGGGGAAAGAGGCATAAATAATCATTTGTATTATACCTTATTTCATGAAAAATTATATTTACAATTGTGTGGAGACCAGGGAGACACCTCCATTCACTCTAGGTTGTTTTGTTTAATCCTTGGAAAATACTGTATTTCCATTACAACGTTCTGCCAACAGAAGTTTAGATTATTTTTGAAGCTGAGTATAAAGTGCTAAAAACAAATCAGAGTTCAAGTGCATTTCTGGGTTCCCCCGGGAGGAGGAATTCTTTTGCAGATGTGGGGTAGTGTCCCTGAAAAGGAGATAGAAAAGGTGTTTATCACATCTCAGTTCTGATGCAGGGCTATGGGCATCCTACCCAGTGTATCACAGAGGAACCTCCCCAAGGCTGAGGTGTGATTTCTGGCCCTGCCTTCTGGGTAGCAGAGGCATCCTCAGAAGCAGGGCCCATCTGTGGTGGATGGATTGGGGATGGCCAGGTAAGCCAGGACCACCGCTGGAGGGGAAAAGGCAAGTCATGGGCCAGGTGAACACATCCTGCAGCCAAGGTGGAACTAACCATTTCTGGGTCCTGTAGGGCCTCTCCCATGCACAGCACTTGGAGGGCAATGAATGGAATCTATTGGGCTTCCCCATTAATGCCACGGGTCCCCTTCTCCATTGCTAGTGCGGCCAGCAATTCTCTCTCTGAGCTGGAACAGAAGATGGACCACATTGGTGTAGAAGGATGTAGCCATGGAAGGCTCCAATATTTTGACACAGAGTCTAGGAGGGATAACTTCTGGGCCATCTGTCCTCCTGACACTCCAGTTCCCCGGACTGTAAAGTGGAGAAGCACAAACACAGCTCCCAGGGTACAGAATCTCTATCTTCACGAGTTCTTTCCTCAAACAAATATTGTCACCCCTCTAACAGGAATTTTTATCAGTAATCCATTGCTGTTGAATCTCTCCAAAGCATTCAACTTCATTTTTGTAGGGAAAAAAAAAATCTATTTTTCTCATTCTCATTTAATCAATTTGCACAATTTATTAAACTGTGTGAAGACAATTGAAAGAAAACCAGGTGCAGTAGGTTTGAGAACAAACTCATCTGAGTCCTGATAAGCATTTCGTTCAGTCCACGGGCCCCCAGGCTTGGGCACTCAGGATGCTGTGGGCCTCTGTTAGTGCCACTTCCAGAAGGAATGCCAGCTGTGGCTATCTCTGAGTTGGTGAAGAGGTCAAGGGCTTTCTGGGTCAGACTGGGTACCGTTTAAGAGGTATTCAGGAATAGTTGGGGCCCCCCAGGTGGCTCAGTGGGTAAAGAATCCAGCTGCAATGCAGGAGATGCAGGTTCAATTCCTGGTTCAGGAAGATCCCCTGGAGGAGGGCATGGCAGCCCACGTCGGTATTCTTGCCTGGAGAATCCAATGGACAGAAGAGCATGGAGGGCTGCAGTCCATCAGGTCACAAACAGTCGGATACGACTGAAGTGACTAAACACATGCTCACGCAGGGAATGGCTAGGCAAGGCTGAAAAATACAAGCAGACATCAACTGATGGGGCCTTGAACTAAGTCATTTAAGAGATTATCCTGGGAGCTACTGATAATTTTTCCAAAGAAGTCTTTTTATCCAATACGCCTTTTAGAAAGCTCACTCACTTCAGATGGGGAAGGTAAACATGTGATAGCTTGGATGGTCCTTTCATGCTTTTTCCCTCCCTGGGATGGGATTGTAAATTTACAACTTTTGTGTGATTTTGCCATGCTTCCCAGGAGAGTAGGCAGCTTATTGTCTTTGGACCTGGCCGTGTGATTGCTTTAGCCTGTGAATGCGGAATGCACATGATGTGACCACAGGCTTCATACGTGTTTGCCTCATTAGGCTTGCCCTCTCCCCTTCCTGCCATCTGCTGTAAGAGACACTTGCCCTAGGAAGTCACTGGGCCTTCAACCTGAGCCCTGGAAGGAGGGGCACATGATGCAGACCCAGATCTGACCTGCAGTCTGGAGCAAAGTCACCACATACAGCCTATGGTCCCAGGGTGAGAAATGCACGTTTGCTGTTGTAAACCTTTGGGATTTGAGGGTTTTTTGTTACGAAGCATAACTGTAAAGGAAGACTAAAACAGGACTGGACAGAAGTTAGTGAAACAAGAAGCAGGGAGCCCATCGTTCTGCCTCACCTCATTCGGTGACCTTGGATGAGTGCCTGCCCTCCTCTGAGGTCTATTTTCTTACTGACAAGGTGAGGAAGCTTTAGGAGATGGTCCCTTGATGTCTTGTATGCTTCTGCAGAGGAAGAGATAAGAGCATCATCTAGCCTCCAGGAGGGATGATTTCCATCATGTTCACCAGGAAATGGTCCAGGCCCTCCTGCAGCTTGCAGTCCACTGGAGGTCAAAGGTTGCTTTGTAAGCAGGCAGGACCCAAGGCCACCCAGAGGCAGCCAGTCCCAGTGCCCCCAGAGTTGCCACAAAGTGCCCAACTCCCACATCAGCCTGGGCACACACATCCTGAATTCTTCTCCTGCCATCTCCCTGATGCTGGGGCCATAGCATCCCCAGAGAAGAACGTCATATGAATGTTATAGGGCCATTCATAACAGACGGGAAACTTTATGCCAGGATCCAGCCCTGGAAGGAACAGCTTCGGGGTGGGATTTCCCAGGAAGGGTGATTATCACGGAATCAGTAATAAGGATGGAAGCGCTCCACGAGAACAGTGGGAGAGGCCTCCCGGTGCAGTCACTTTAAGGTATGTCGCCTTCTTCAACGCCAGGGCCACTGTCAGAAAGGCAACTTCATCTAACTAATTAGCACGGTTTGCCACTTTACAAATCTGTCGTGGCTTTCTTGGCACGGAACAGCTGCTTAGGCAGAGAGCTGTAGGAACCTATTAAAACTCACAGGCCTGAAAAGGCAAGAAGGGGAAAGGGGAGCTTTAAAAGAGAGAGGGTGGAGGAAGGAAACTTCCCCGCACAGGTCAGTGCCAGCTCCCTGGCTCTGCCCCATGTCCAGGTGGGAGGTGGGCGAAAGGATGTGAGGGGGACCCTCCCTCGGCAGGAGCCGGCCCCATCATGCTCACTTGGCTTTTTCCTCTTGAAGTGCTCTTGGTTTTTAAAGTGGCTTTGAAGAAATGCTCTCCCGTGGACGGCAACCTGTCACTGCATCCTGTCATCCGTCTAGTAATTAAAATCTGACTGATTTACTGACTGGCACCGACCATCACAGCCCAGGAGTCGGCTGATGTTCATCTTTCCCAAGGCTGAATTGACTTGGTGGGGAGAGATGGCCGATTCCCGGGCTGAGCTGTCACTCAGCTGCTGTGGAAACCAGGAAGACAGCTAACAGAGCCCTCGCCAGCCATCTTCGGTTTATTTTATTCTAATATTTATTGCCACCCAGAAAATAAACACAATGCAGACGAGTCAGGGGGAGCAGTGCGGGCTAAGCCGTAGGGCTGGCGAACGGTCAGGCAAGCAGTGGACACACCAGCTGGCTTGTGGGGAGCTGTGGGAACGCCATTTGCTCTTCATGTCCAAGCGGTTGATGGGGGGTGGGGGGATCTGGAGCTTTAAAAAGCCAGCATGATTATGTCTGCTCGTGGAAGAGCAGTGATGAATAAGGGTGCCTTGGGGGTGCTGGTGGCAGGGGGCCCTCAGAGTCAGGCATGGACTCTGGATGCCCTGAACGGCCCTGTAGCCAGTGGGGTGACTCAGCTTCTCTACCCTCCACCCTTGATGGGGAGCAGGCCTGCCCGCACTGTCCTCTCATGGTCTTGGCTTTGCTACCTCAGGCCTGGGACATGGCCCATTCTGACTGTTCTTGCATAAGGCTATACAGAGAGCCCCTTAGAAGCAGCCTCTGGCCCCCATGAACTACCCATGCTCCCCGACAACCCGGTGACCCCTTGCCTTCTCCAGCATCTTGTCCAACCTTGTTTTGTTCTTGAAAGTCTGTGTGGGGCTATGCAGTGTGTATGGCTCAGAAGGCATCTGACCTCAGGCTTCCTGGAGCTCATGGGCCAGGGGGAAGCCGGAGACATTCACCAGGTAAGGACAAAGAGATTCACATCTTCAATCCCACAGAGGGTGCTAAGGGGCAGGGGAAGCCCAGGGCCCTCTTTGCGGACTTGGGGAATGCATATCCCCCCACCCCAGCTCAGGGCCAGGACTAGAAGAGGCACCGGGCACACAAGTGTGGGAGCTAAAGCGGCCTCACCCTCGGGGGACATGACGTGGGGCTCAGCCAGGCTTTCTTCAGCTTTGTTCCCTGGCACCTCCCAGCCTCACTCTGTGCTGGCCCTGCCTGAACGTTTCCCTCTCACCTTTGCTGAAGCAAAAAGGGTTGGAGCCCACACTTTTCAGGAGGCCACATCTCCCAGCTGACAGATCCATCAGGCCTCCTGACGCCTAAATCACAGAAAACCGAAATACGCGTGTATTGTGTATGCACCCACACATCACTGGGCTGTCCGCTGTGTGTATTTGTGTACAAGCCAAAAATAATATAACATTATTCACATATGCATTTTAAACAAAAATGATAACACTGCACATACACACACTTTTTAAAACAAAGACAATGACTATCTCGTCAGGAAAATAGGGAGGAGCAGAGGGCTCCCTGCAAGAGAAAAGGAGTTTTCCTGGTGTCTCTGCTCCCCTAACACTGTCTCGTTGGGGTGCCTGTCCTCCTTTTGCTTCTGGGACAAGCAATCCTGTGGGGGTAGGATGTGTGTGCGGGGGTGGCACCTGGAGGAAGGGGAGATGGACCAGATGAGCGCTCCATACAAGCTCACTGGAGCCCAGCCAGGTCTGTGCCATCAGAGGCCACAGAATAAGTCCACGGACAGCTGAGACTGACAAGAACCAGGGCTCCAGCCCCTTCTGGGCTCTTCCCACCACCTCTGAGGCCAAGGGTTTGGTTTCATTTGTTTGTCTCCTTAAATCAGTGCATTAATTCTAGATCCCAGTGGAACAAAGAAAATCAGAGCTCATAAACCAGGTACTAACATGGAGGGTGCCTAGAACATTTAGACCAAAGGACCTCCTTAGCCATCAAATACCTAGTCCTTCACAGCCTGACTCACCTCCTAAACACTGGTGCGAATTTAGATGTCCCCCCCTCCACCTCATTTCTCAGCTGCTGCCAGCCACCTGCATACCCCTGTCTGCTCAGCACAGCTCCCCAGACCCAGGTATCTGCTAGACTAAACGACAACTCCTGGGAGGAGGGGAAAGCAGACACACAGGTCCAGTTGTTACAGAAACCCCAGGGTGCTCTCCTGGTTTAGTATCGAGCATCCCAAAGGATGCTGCCCTCTGGCAGCAAAGCACCTCCTTCACCCAGTTAGACACCCCAAGGGGAGAAGGGAATCCTGGGTTCCGGGTCTACCTGCTCACTCCCCTCTGCAAAAGTTGAGAACAGGGGCGAGAAGAGTGGAAGTTCATGTTTTTATTTTGAGTAAATCAATTGGCTAATCAGGGTGGGATTTTCCATCTGGGAGTTGAAAGGGCAAAAGGAGAACAGTTAATTTTTCAAGCCATCACTTTAAAATACAGCCCCCTGTTTGCGAGCTGCGTTTGATGCAGGGTCCAGGCGGGACATCAAGAAGCAGTGTCAAGGCCAGAACAAGCATATTTTAGAGTTACAGCAAGTAAATTAAGCCAATTAAGCATTCTTAATGCTTAGGGTTTTTTTTTTCTTTCTTCCAAGAGCTCTTGTTTTCAAGACAGAATATCTTTTTTTTTTTCTTTTTTGAATTCACACCCTTGATTTTCACCTGCGTTTCTGTGTTAAGAGGGACTGCATGTACTGGTCCTGGTGAGGGTGGGAGCCCAGCTGTCCAAGAGCAGGAAGTTTGTCCTGTCTTAGGGGGTCCTGGCTCTAAAAAGGGGGCAGAGGGTGGCTGGGGGAGGACTTTTTAAAGGCACAAGCCACAACAAATGCAGAAGACTCCATATTTGATCTCCCAGATAGAGGTTTAGTGAGGTGAAGTGAGATAAAGAAATGAAAGCATTTCTGGACATTCTCAGGAAGAAAAGGTGCAAGATAAATGCAAGTTACATTTATGACTCTTTTTATGTTAACATTGTGGGTGGTCTTAGAGCACATGGCCTATTCACTCAGCTTCTGATCATGACATTGAGATTTGCCAACTGATGAAGCTTTGGAGTGATCACCGAGGTGAGGCGATGGCTCCACCAGTCACTTTGCTAAGGGGGCCAGGAGGTCACTGCCAAGCAGGAGGAGAAGCCATGCAAAATCAGGTTTCTCACATTTTTTTGATGGTTCCCCATGTAAACTCAGCCTTACAGTCACCCCAGCCACTCCCATTTTTCTGAAGAAAAGACCTGATGATAACAAACAATGGGAAAGTCACAAAATAAGCAAGTATAGCTAGCAATGCACATAAATTGCATACTGTTTACGAGCAATGAATATGAGCATATATGCACTTGGTTTTATTTTATAAAACAATGCTTCATAAACTGAACACCAGCCCAGCAATTTTATTACATTTACCTTGATAATATGTTGCAAGCCATTTAAACAGAACAAATTCACTGGCAGACCATTGCCTGTGAAGTATGACTATACAAGCACAACGGTTTGGGGATAATGTATAAATCGGTTTTAGTATTAGGGGTAAGGATGATTCACATTCAAGCCACAATGCAAACGTGTCTTTGACTTAAAAATGCTTAACTTGGAGGTCAATATCGCTATTCCTGGAAAGGTGTACCCCCATACAATGCTTCTCTGGTGTCTCAGACGGTAAAGAATCTGCCTGCAGTGCAGGAGATCCAGGTCCGATCCTTGGATTGGGAAGATCCCCCGTAAGAGGGCATGGCAACCCACTCCAGTATTCTTGCCTGGAGAATCCCATGGACAGAGGAGCCTGGTGGGCTACAGTTCACGGGGTCACAAAGAGTCAGATACAACTGAACCACTAACGCTTTCACTTTTCATCATTATGAGGTAGAGTAGAGCAATGGCCAACAGCAAACTAATAATAAAGCAAACTTTAATGCAATTTATAAATTAAAGAAGCAAGATTGGCAGCCTTTGAATCTTATGATCCACTCAAGAGATTGGTCATGGAGTGTCCCTCTGGAATGTCAAAGAAACATCAGGGCTCTACATAGAGGTGGGTGCATAGATCCACAGACAGACTCAGTAGGTGAGGCAGACACGAGTACAGTCCCAATCCCCATTTGTGAATTCTTAACTACATTGGCCTTCCTTCCTAATGGGTTACTAGTAAGTAGCACTTGGTACCGAAAAGTTGATGTAATTCACCTTTAAGAGTCAAAAACAGGATTTGTCCTCCAGGGACTCTTAAGAGAAAAAAGTGGAAATTACCAGAAGGGAAGCAGCAGTTAAGTGTTATGGAAATTCAGAAGAAAGAGGTGACTTCCACCTGGAGGAAGGTGCCATAGACGGGACAACAGGGAGCATAGCTGGGGGAGTAAAGTCCTAGAGGAAAAAAAAAAAAAAAAAAAAGAGCAAAGCAAGAAGGACCCATTTGGCTGGAGAGGGGTGTATACAGGAGAGTAATAAGCTGAAGGCTTGGTCATTATCTAATGGGAATGTAAATCCAGCTAAATAATAGGTTTCCAACATGCAACGTGAAGAAACTGATGCTAAGCACTGCATTCTTACAGAGCAGTGTTTGGATAGTTAGTGCAGAATCCCCAGGATAACCCCTGGTGCAGCTGAGAATGGACAGGCATAGTCCAGCTTTGCGGTGGAGATTTAGAATTTCCTAAGCAAAAGAACGGGCTTCCCAGGTAGCACGAGTGGTAAAGAACCCGCCTGCCAGTGCAGGACACGTAAGAGACACGGGTTCGATCCCTGGGTCAGGAAGATCCCCTGGAGGAGGAAATGGCAACCCAGTCCAGTAATCTTGCCTGGAGAATCCCATAAACAGAGGAGCCTAGTGAGCTACAGTCCATAGGGTTGCAAGAGTCGGAGATGATTGAAGCGACTTAGCATGTACGCAAACAAAAGGACAGCGTATCTTACTGGAAAACCTGAAACAAGATCCCACAATAGGCATCTATAAGGACTAGATTAGGAAAACCTCTTCCCCATCCCTACCCCAGGTCCCAGGGCAGGCTCTCAGGGAGAGTTCTGTAGGGACTATTACTTTGGGGGACTTTACCTACTCCCAGATGTACAGCTACAAGAAAATCAAAGAAATGGGTGGGAGCTAGAGCCCTTCTTTAATATCGCTTAATGTAATCAAACCGAGTAAGCTGGGAATCAAGAGCTCTGAGTTCAAGTCCAGCCTCTACCACGCACGGGCTGTACACACTTGGAAAGGGAGCATACCTTTGGGACTTCATTCTCTTTCCTAGAAAAGGTGGGGATAGCAACCTCCCTACAAGGTGCTGGTGAGGAGCAAAAGGAGTTATGGGGCCAGAAAGTCTTTAGCAAACTCAAAGCATGATGCATCCTTCTGTGTATTTCAAGGGTCCTCTCAACAAAGAGAAAGGAAGGTCCCTCAGCACTGGTTACCCAGCACGCCGTATCCACGAGTCTACCTGGTCTTAGAGAACAAAGCTGGGCCTTTGCAAGAGCCCTCAGAGGTAAGTTCCAGAGAAACCCCCATCCCCATCGTGGACTCACCTCCTGAGGAAATGCTGTTATTTCCACAAGGCCCCTGAAGACACAGCTCAGCTTCTGACTCAAAGAAAACACACGCCTTTACATGCTTTTTTTGAGAGAAAGACCTCATCATCTCAATCAGAAAGCAGTGTTTTTAACACTCTCCCGTATTATTACACTCAGCACTGTTTCCAAATTGATGATGTTACTTAATCAAACACACTAGTGTTCTTGAAAGCGTTTAAAACAAAGCACTAAAGAATTCTTTACCGTCGTTTGGCTTTTATTTCAGTGTCTAATCAAACCTCATATACTTCCTACTGTCTGCCAAAGTGATTTCTAGGTACTCTTCAGATGTTTTCCTCACATAATCCAGCAGGGGAGGGAGGGAAGGGAAGGAGAGAGGGAGCCAGGAGGAAGGAAGAGCGAATGCGGAAAAGACGGCTTTCCCTGATGGATCCGGCACTCGTGGCAGGCTCGGAGGCTGTCCCAGCACCTCAGAGGGCCATGAGGCAGTCACAGTGGTGCCCTCCTCGGCCCTGATTCCCTGCCTCGTGCACACCTGAGGGTCGGGCCCTTGCATCTAATTGGACGTCTGGGCTGGTGAACGTGGCCTGTCCTGCCAGCCGTCTCGCCGGCCACAGTGACAGCTGTATCACTTCCCTGATGTGAGTGGGCGCCAAGGAGCGTTGACACATGATCAACTTCCCTCTAATATCCTTCAACCAACCTGACAGTTGTCCGGCAGGGGCTAGTCAACTCAACTGCCAGCCTTCATGGAGGCGTTGGGGGACAGCTTCCGAAGACAAACAGGCAGGAGAGACTTCAAATGAGGCTTTTGTTTTCTTCCAGTCGGTGACTTGAGAACTGATGCAAATCTCGGGACCGATGGCTATGTCAGGGACTGCAGGGAGGGCTTATGGAACGCAGGCACTGTGAGCTGCTGCATTTGGGAGGCACAGTCCAGCTGGCTCTGAGACCAGACCACTGGTCCACATGGGGAGAGGCTAAGAGATGACCTCTCACAGGGGATTGCAGTCTTGTCTGTTCTGCAGTTTCAGGACAGCACGCAGCTTTTTCCTGTTCTCACATACCTTTCCATTATATAGTTTAAGGTGCAGGAAACACTCCAACAAACCACACGAAATTCAGAACCCTCAAAGTAGGCAGAAGTATCTCTCATTCCTTGGGGCTTCCCTTGTGGTTCAGCAGTGAAGAATCTGCCTGCAATGCAGGAGCCACAGGAGATTCAGGTTCAATCCCTGGGTTGGGAAGATACCCTTGAGAAGGTGCATGGCAACCCATTATCCAGTATTCTTGCCTGCAGAATCCTGTGGATAGAGGAGCGGGCTACAGTCCATAGAGTCGCAAAGAGTCAGACACGACTAAAGACCAAGTCTTATGGGCTTTCTTGTGCTGGGACCTCTCACTGCCTCTTCGGCCAAGCCTCTCAGCGCTAGGGGCCCCTCTAGCTTACGCTTTGCCTGGCAGAAGGACAATGCTAAGACAGCATCTAGGAAGCATGAGCTCCATTTAAAGCTGCCTCATTATTTAAAAGTGAGACCAGAGACACCTTGTGGCATTGAAGTATCTGGTCCCAGAGAGTTCCACTTTCCTCCCTCTGGTTCTGACACGCTCCAGAAATCAGTGTGCAGCTGGGAGTCGGGGAGGAGCAAACCCCAGCTTAAGACAAGGTGGCCAGGCCATCTGACTGATCCTTTTCAGGGATCAGAGCTATTTTGGCTACAAGTGACAAAAACCCAGCTGAGATGCAGGTAAGAAAGGAGGGTTGCTGCATAAGAATTTCAGTGTCTCAGTGAACCCATTCAGCACAGTCCAGCTGAACATGGAGAATAATTGAGATTCAAACACTACCAGTAGCCTCTGTCTCTTCGCACTGCTCACTTCTGTCAGTGTTCTTCCCAGCCCTCCTCCCTACCTTTGCCTCTTAATTTTTCCTTGTGATTAAAGCAAACAAACAACCAGCAGTCCTTAAAGTTCAAATTGTACAGCCCAAAACTTTATTAGAAAGTAAATACTGTCCTCTTTTTCTCTGTTTTATTTCTAAGATTCTCAAGAAAGCTTGTGATTAGCCCAGCTTGGTCATATGTCCCTTGCTGACCCAATAAACCATGCCGGAATGTGTATCACGTACAGCTAATGTAGCAGCTTCTGTGGGCAGCATACAGATGGTGGGGAGCTCCAGTGATCTCAGAGCGGGAGGTACTGGCCAGAGGAAGTCATAGCTGACCACTAAGAGACGGCTCTTGCTTAAGAAGGAGCTATATAAAGACGTTCACTTCACCCCCATGTTCATTGCGTCATTGCTTATAATAACCAAGTTGTGGAAACAACCTGGTCTTTTAATGGATAAAACAAATGTGGTAAATAGATGATAGATAGATAGATAGAAAGAAACTGGAGTATTTTCCAGCTATAAAAGGGAGTGGAATCTTGCCATTTGTGACAACATGGATAGAGCTTGAAGGTATCATGCCAAGGTAAACAAATCCAGTGGAGAAAGACAAATACTGTATGATCTCACTTATATGAGGAATCTAAAAACCAAAACAAACAAACAAGCAAACAAACAAACAAATGAGTTCATAGGTACAGACAACGGATTGATGATTGCCAGAGGCAGGGTTTTAGGGACGGGCGAAATATGTGAATAGGGTCAAAACTATAAATTTCCAGTTATAAATTGAATGAGTCAATGGGGATGGAACGTGAGGCATGGCAACAATAGTTAGTAATACGGTTATTGCATGTTTTAAAGCTACTAAGAGAGTGGATCTTAAAAGTCCTCATCACAAGAAAAAAATTTGTAATTGTGTGTGGTGGTGGATGTTAACTAGATTTATCGTGATAATTTCCCAATAAGCATAAATATCAATATATACCTGAAACTACTATAATGTAATCTGTCAATTATATCTCAATAAAAAAGTTCACTACCAACAAATTTTATTAAATTCCATGTAGGCTTTAATCTGACATGACTTTGAGCTGGAGTTTAAGGCTGTGGTTGTTGGTTAGTAGAATATGGTCTTTTTGTTTAGCCTGTGAGAAATAATTAAAAGTATTGCTCTCCAAAGCAGCCAGTCACATCACCCAAATTTCAGCTGGTACCCTTGAAGAAAGAGCAGAATTGTCTGTTCAAGGATCATGAAACAAACCTGTTTCCAAAGCAGCTGGGGCTGAGAGAAGAAGCGAGTAGCGAAGCACTCTCCCTGGGGCCCTCCTGTTCTCCACTCCACCTCTGTCCTCCTGGGAACCCAGCGAGGCTGCCCCACCATCCTCGATTGAACAAGCAGGCTCTGACCCCGCAAGCAGGTTCTGACCCCGCGAGGTCCTGCAAACTGAGCAGAAGCCAGTCTGCGGTCCACAGTGGCTCCAAAGAGGTCTATGGAGACGTGGTCAGCCTGAGAATCTAGCGACCGTGAACCTCGCAAGCCCTGTGGACTTAGTCTCATTTCGGATGTTTCTGTACAGAGAGCCTGGGGAAGAGAGGAGGGGGCTGCCTTCTGATTAAATGCAGGTGAGCAGTGATGAGCGTGCAGGGAACTGGAGAGCCTCCAGCTGGGAGGGTGCCGAGGGCTGGTCTTGAACTTGACCTGGATATACCCTGGCGTCCTTCAGAGCTGCCTAGAGAGGGGTGTGCATCCACTCCAACAGCACAAGCTCCCTGAAAAGTCTGACTTATGAGCAATCTCTTATAGATGCTTGCATCGAAACACCTCGTCTGAGTCCATTCACCAACCAAAGAAAAAAAGGTGTTTTTGGCTTAAATGTCAGGGCTGTGTCATGGGTGTTTTCTACATGGACAAAAACATCTTTTGATTAAATGGAAAACTTCTCACACTCAGGGTGACCCAACAGCCGAAGAAGGGTATCCAAGCTTTGCCAGTGACACATTTGGACTGGGGTGTTCCTTATCATTAGACACAAGTCCCCACATCTGTTTCTGAGCAGTGCTATGGCAGAGGAAATCTAAAATGACTGTTCAAAGTATGTCTTTAACATTCCTCTGATGGGATGGCAGCTGCCCCGCCCGCCCGAGGTGTGCTGCAGGACAGCACGTGGCTGCCTGCCTCATCTCTGGGCAGTGCTGTTAGAGGACGGGGCTGTGGGCTGTGCAGGGATTGCTCCCACAATCAAGGTCTTCTCCAGCCAGCCCCCTCTCCTGCTGCACCTCCCAGAGCTGCGCCCACCTCTGTGGCCACAGCTCTCCTCCCTGCCTCCCTCCCTCCCTCCCTCCCATTGCCCTCCCCCAGGCTCCCCACCCATACTGTCCTCCTCTGCCCTGCCCCCCTAGGCCCTGAACACCAGTCTCCATCCCTGGCCATGTCTCCTGTCAGTCACCCTTCAAGGCCCAGGCCTCTCTTCACTTTCCTGACCCCAGACCACAGACATTTCTTGGTGACAGCTCTGTGATTCCTTTACGCTCACCACTGCAGCATTCAGAGAACACAGGGCTCCAAAGCATCCTCCAGGCAGACAGCAAAAAGGTGAATCCAGCCCAGGGCTTTTGTCATTCAGCTAGACCCCGTGGCCGCCACCAATAGCTCCTGGTTGGAAGTTGGGGTTACAGCTCCTTTCTTCTCTCCCCTTCTCTCTCTCCTCCCCACCTGCATCCAAACACTTTTTTTTTCCCACCATGCCAAGCTGCAAGTGGGATCTTGGATCCAGACCAGGGATAGAATTTATGCCACCTACAGTGAAAGCATGGGGTTTTAACCATTGGACCACCAGGGAAGTCCTCCTCCATGCAAGTTTATCTCTCTGTTTATCAGCTTAAGTATAGATCATGCAGGGGGACATGCCTTATCTTCATTGTACACAAGGATACATTTCCCAAGATAGAAGATCCTCTTTGTTGGCTCAGTGTACACCCACTAAAATCTCCTGGATTCAGATTTCAGAGTATTTGCTGGGCTCTGAGTGCATGCTTTGATTAAGAGGCAGCTGCCATAGTGGTTGGGAACATAGGTGCCAGCACCAGAGGCCTCAAACCCCAGCTCTGCCATGTACCGGCCCAGTGATCCTGGACAAGTAACTTCATCACTCAGCACCACCTCCTTGGCTAGCAGTGAAAACGAAATGAATAAATATCCAGAGTACTGAGACCAGAGTCTGGCCATAGCAGCTGCTGCCTAAGCTGCTATTATTATTTCTAATTGGTACAATCATATGTGTTTCCACCTTGAATTGTTACAAGGACCTTGTTGTAAATTGGTTATTTCTGTGCCCATTTGGTATATAAAGACATTGAGGGTGGAGAAGTTCAAACAATTTTCCCAAACATATACCACTGCTACTACTGCTAGCTGCAAAAGGGCTTCCCTGATGGCACAATGGTAAAAACCTGCCTACCAATGCAGGAGATGTGGGTTCAGCCCCTGGGTCTGAAGATCCTCTGGAGTAGGAAATGGCAACCAACTCTAGTATTCTTGCCGAGAAATGCCATGGACAGAGAAGCTTGGGGGGCTACAGTCCATGGGGTCTCAACGAGTTGGACATGACTCAGTGACTATACTTCAACAACAATTAGCACCAAACCCAGGACTTGAACCTGGGCTTGGTGGTCCATTCTCTCCCCATTGCTCTGTGGTGCTCAGCATTTCACTGTCACATATATGCTTAATAAATATTTGCCAAACGTGTAGACATCTGTTTCATTCACGTTCAGAATTCTACAAACACCCAGGGGACGGCCCTTGCAGGAAAGGCCAAGGAGGTTGTGTCAACGGGAGATGCCAGCTTTGGAGCCGGGGCCCCGACCTCTCCAGGGAAAGGTCTCCTGGGGATGGCTCCTGGCTGGAAGAGTGTCCCAGTTAGGAGAGGAAAACCACTGCCTTCCTTTCGAGGAGGGCAAAGGATCATAAGAGGTGCAGCCATTGGCAGATGTGGGATGGAAGGAGGGGGTACATTGTCCCAACTGGCCTGCTCAGAAGGAGCTTATGAAAAGCAACCCACTAATGTGTATCCTAAATCCGTTCTCTCCCAGATCATGGCCACCACCCTAACCCAGCCCATTCATTTGGTGGCTTCCACAGTGTCCTTATTGGCCTTGGGGTCTCCTGCCTCTCATAGCAGTCAGGGTCAGATGCAAAGCAGATCACATTACATCCCACCTCACCCTTCCAGTGTATGACTATCTCGCTCTCTCTTTCTGGGTGAATGCAGCCAGTTTGCACAGCTGTGGTTGGCTCTCTGACTCTGGCCTCATCTCATCCTGCTGTCCAGGTCGCAGGGCTGCAACTGTCAGTGTCCTGCTGGTCCTAGAACCCAACGAGAGTTTTCATCTTCCAGGCTTTGCACCTGCTTTGCATCTGCCCAGAGGATCCCTTATCCCAAAACCCACAAGTCAGTCCTTTCCTCAACTGTGGACCGCAAAGTACATTCTGCTGCTGCTGCTAAGTCACTTCAGTTGTGTCCGACTCTGTGTGACCCCATAGACGGCAGCCACCAGGCTCCCCCGTCCCTGGGATTCTCCAGGCAAGAACACTGGAGTGGGTTTCCATTTCCTTCTCCAATGCATGAAAGTGAAAAATGAAAGTGAAGTCACTCAGTCGTGTCCGACTCTTAGCGACCCCATGGACCGCAGCCTACCAGGCTCTTCTGTCCGTGGGACTTTCCAGGCAAAGTACTGGAGTGGGGTGACATTGCCTTCTCCGATAGTACATTCTACTTCCTCCACAACACTGTCCCTAGCCCCCAAGCCCCATCCCCTGCCACATTCTGCTACACTTTTTTCATCACATTTGCTGCAATAGATGAAAGTATCGATTTTGAAAATTTTGTTTCTAAAAGCTCCTTGAGGGCAGTGGACTTAAGGTTTCTTACCTATTTCTGTCCTCCCGGCCCAAGAGAGAGCTGGGATAAATGGGTTTCATAAACATGTGTGATGAATGAGTACAATGTTAAGCCAGGCCCATCTAGATACTCCAAGATGACTTTATCACAAGATCCTTAACACCTGCAAATACCTTTTCCCAAACAAAGTCACATCCATAGATTCTGGGCTATAGACATATATTTGGAGGAGGGGAGCGCAAGTCAACCCACTACAATTCCTTTTATGTATTAATAATTTATTTTAGAAGTATTTCCCCCAAAGTCGCCAATCAGTGACCAGATTCCAGGAGGGAAACCATGATTGTGGCCCACAGCAAGTTGCCAGGCACCAAAATGCAAATGATGTTGTGATCAGTTCAGCTCAGTCACTCAGTTGTGCCCGACTCTTTGTGACCCCATGAATCGCAGCACGCCAGGCCTCCCTGATCACTATACCACAAACGTAGATTCTCTCAACCCTCTTTGTCACATTTAGAATATGATCAGGAGCTTCCTTTTGCATGGGTTTTCACCAAAACTACAGCAGAGAACAACACAGCAGATCAGAAAGAAAGAAGCTTCCAATTTTAATGTAAAAAATGGACAAACACTGTCAATTCATATACGTGTCCACTCCATCCTTTCCAACCTTTAACCTGTTATCCAGGTACCATTTTGAATTAAGGTTGAAGTTTAGCTAAAGACATTGGAGGCAAGGCTGCCCAGATGCAATGGAGGTGATACTGACGTAGTGCCTAGAATCCTACGTTTGTCTCCCAGCTCCATCACGAGTAGGCT
Organism: Bos indicus; assembly: GCF_029378745.1. Lineage (NCBI taxonomy): Eukaryota > Metazoa > Chordata > Mammalia > Artiodactyla > Bovidae > Bos > Bos indicus. Next base: position 42,265,114 of record NC_091777.1, read on the forward strand.
GGGAGACTTTGGAAAAGTGTTTTTGCTTTTCTGAACTTCAGTCTCCCTATCAAGAAAATAAAGATTAGATTGGAACAGGGGTTGGCAAACTACAGCTCAAACTTTGGATCTAGCCTGCAACCTGTTTATGTAAATAAAGCTTTATTGAGCACAGCCATGCACCTTCGTTTATGGATTATCTATGGCTGCTTTCATACAATGACAGAGTAGTTGTGAGAGAGGCAGAATGGTCTACAAAGCTGAAAATATTTACTCCCTGGAGTTTATAGACACACTTTGTCACCTCTGGACTAGTGTGGGGTCAGCTAAGTTCCCTTCCAGCTATATTTTTCTGCAATTCCTATACCTGATGTCAATTTGAAGGATCAGCCATGGAAGAGGAACTTTAAAGAGAAACTTTAAAAATGTGCCATCAGACTCCTTATGTTAGTGTCACCGCCTCCTTGCCAGCCCCTGTGTATGCTATCTTCCATGATGTCTGTGCCCTGGCTGATCCTTCCCTGTTCTCCCCTGGGCCTGCCCCTCTCCAGCAGACAGGGGATGCAGAGAACCAGGGGACTTGCTGGTGTCTGCAAGGCCATGAGACTTGGGGGAAGTCTACTGGGTTCTCAGCCACCTGACGACAGCCATCCCCTGGGTCTGTGGGCTGAGTCACTCCCTCTTCGCTTCCATCACTGTCCAAATCAGAGCAAATACATCCTTTCACCATCAAACTTCTACCTCTTTCATTCCCCCCTCTTATTTGTTAAACAAATCTTGATCTGCCTTTTTAGGCTGCTCTTGAATTTTATGGCAACATATAATAAACATCTGACTGCTTTTATTTCTATTTAACTTTTATCTCAAACGTCTCTGCTGTTTCAAACCAAATATTTATAGCCTCACACAGCCGCTGCGATTTCATTCCTCACCAATACTGTCACTCCTTCCTGCTTGCCTTCACCAGTCCTTCAGAGAATCCAGGGAATCTTTGAGCAAATGGTTCCTTTTGCCCCTACAGGGCTCCTATCCTCAAGCTGTCAATCACTGGGTGTCCAGCACAGCTGTAGCTTTCCAGGCAGCTCCAGCCTCAGCTCAGAGTCAGACCACCCCTGAGTGACTCAGGACCTTCCTATGCTTTGCATCTTCAGTCAGCTCCCAACTATGGAAGGGGCCTCCACATGGCCTGGGGGACACCCTGCCCTGTCTCTTAAGGAGCAGACCTTGGAGGGGGGTGGACACTGCTGACCTGTCTGCTCTGAAGCCTCGCTTTCCCCAACACCTCAGGTCCTGCCCAGGGCTCATGAGTCCAGCTCCTTGGTCTACCTGGTTTATCTTCAGTCTTCAGAGCCACCAGAAAGCACTTCTGACAACCCTAAGAATCTCCCCTTCACCCAGGGCTCTGGCCCCTACTTGGTGACTAGTCTAAAAGTCCCAGCACAGGACGACCATGCGAGTCTAGTCCCCTAAAGACAGCAGTTTTACCTGGTGGAGGATGGTGTTCTGGACTTTGACTCAGAAGACTTTACTTTTTCTTTCTGAGTCTCAGTTTCCTCATCTATAAGCTGGGAAACACAATGCCTGCCTGGCTTGACTCACGTGATTGCCTTGAGGATCCCCAAAGGTGATACCTGAGGAAGGAAGTGCTCTGCCAACGGCAGTTTTCTGTCCCATGGGAGAAGGTGGAGCGGAGCCCCAGCCCGCTGCAAGCTGAGACCTGAATCCCTCAATGGAGTCAATCAAATACTGCTTATCTTCCTGGTTGTCTTGGGCCCCCATGGCTGGAGAGGTCTGCTGTGGTCTCCTGGGCTGTCTTTTCTCACCCCGTCCATGTCAACCAGCACGAGCCCCACCAGGTTCTGTACATGGCTCCGTGGGGACAAATCCACTGCAGCAGCCTGTCCACGCCCTGCTCCACAAGCCTTGGGAGACATTCCTCCAGGGGAGCCTGCTGGTAGACCAGACAGGAGAGAGAGCACCTGTCAGAAAACCAGCTTATCCTTTCTTCCCTTGCATGTCTGGCACCCGACCAAGACTGCTGTCTGCTTACCCAGAGGAGCATCCACATATGCCTTGATGAAAAGCTTCCATTTGGTTTTTCAGGCCTTCTGGTGCTTTAAACAGCCACATATCTGGAGACCTGGGGTGACCTTCCCAAGATTCCCCATCTCCCACCATCCCACCCATGAGAATCTCTTTCTGACTCCACTAAAAAGTCATTCTCCTCTGCACCAGGGAGTCTCAAACAGCAGAACTGGGCCAATCTCTATCAAAAATTTCATCAGTTGGGTTAATGAGGACACTTGCAATTTTAAGATATAGAAACCCAATGCAATCTGGCTTGATGGGGAAAAGGGATGTACTGGCTCACCTAACTGAAAATATCCAGGGGTCATTTAGTTTCAAATACAAGTTGATCCAGGCACTCAAGCAATATCATCCTTAAGCCATGTTTTACTAGCAGAACCAAGGGTGTACAGGGTGTGGAGCCAAAGGGATTCTCACATGTCGCTAGAGGGTCAGAACCTGGCACAATCCTTTGCAAAATTCCTGGGCAAGACTTACAGAAGCTGAGCAAATGCATGATCTGCTCAAGGAAATTTTAGGTCTGAAATGAAGGCTTATGTCTACCAGCCCAGACATACAGGAGTGTCCATGGTAGTTTTATTCATCGTAACAGTCAAAGCCTAAAGACAATCCAAATGTCCATTAGGCAGATAAGGTGGAATAGATTCATATAAGGAAATACTACACAAAAGAAACTAACACACAGCATGAATGACCTCGTGGCACAAGGTGTGAGTGAAGAATCTAGGCACAGATAGTGCTTGCCTTGTGAGAGCGGCTTTATTTCTATGAAGTTCAAATAAAGCAGTTATCCTTGGGAGTGTTCTGAGTGGAAGGAGACACAAGGGAACCTTCTGGGGAGAGGGAATGTTCTCTGTCTCAATCTGGGTGCTGGTTCACAGGTGTATAACTATGCAAAATTGCACTGAGCTGCACAATTAAGATTTGTGCATGTTCCCATATGTAAATTACACCACAATAAAAATATCTCAAGAACAATCCTAAAATGGGAAGAGAGAAACTCTGTGTCTCCGTATCTCTGTTCTGCTTCACTGCTGGTGGGAGATCCTTGTGTGGTGGCAAGGTGGCCGTGGATGACTCCAGGCTGACCCCCACCAGGCTCACAGAGCCTCTTCTCCAGGTATCCCAGAAAGTGACTTTCCTTGGCACATTTGGTCACATGCCTACATCTGAGTCTGTTCTGTGGCTGAGGTGGTGCCAGGTGGAGGAGGGGGGATGCTCTAACTAGCCCTGCTTGGGTGACAGGAGCTTGGGACAGGTACACCCAACCAACTAGAGTGAGGTGAGGGAAATGTGGGTTCCCAAAGGACAAGAGGTTAACCCAAAGAGTTAACAAACGCTGGCAAACCCCTTGGCCTAAGTAAAAGAAGAAACATAAAGGCAGGTGTGTGTGTGTGTGTGTGTGTGTGTGTGTGTGCGTGTGCGTGTAAACTTAACATTATGTACACAGTTAGTTGGAGTTCAGTTGTTATTCCAGAGGTTGTGTGGTGCAGCCCCTTTAGAAATGAAGGACGTATTCCCCTACCTGCTGGGAGGGTTGCTGGCTGATAGTCTTTCATTGGAAGCCCTGTTTAGGAATCCCCCTGCCTGGAAGGAGCTGCCCAGCCCAGGTCACACCTAGTTTCCTGGAGCAGCTCCATGTGAGGACTCGTTGGCAGGTGTATTAAAGCCTGCCCTGGGGCCCCACCTCAAGACAACCCTGAAGGCTATTCCAGCTCCAAAGCTTCTGCAATTAGGCTGAGACCTTGTTAAAATTTCACTACAGCCCAGCTTCTCTCTCAGCCCACCCCGCCTCTTCCTTTCCCCACAGACTTTGAGTCCAAGAGGATTCCTTTGTAAACATTCTACACAAAAACCCTTATCTCCGAGCCAGCTTCCTGGGGAACAAAAAGGATGACCATCACCAACCGTCATTCCTTATAATGGACCACCCTTTATTCTGGGGTGTGGAAATGCTCTTTCTGCTGTGAGATGGTGGCTACTATCAGACAAGAGGCTGTGTTCTACTTTCCCTGTAGTCTGTAATTTACTTAACAACGGGAACCACTGGCCACCTGAGGGGGGCCCTAGATTTCCTTTGATGTTGTGGGGGATATCATATTCAAAAGTCCGAAGGCCACTGCAGCTTCTCAGAACGTTAGCTCTCAGTCTGTTCTGTTTCAGGAGCAACCAAATGAAGTCTGCTTGCTTGGAGCCCTCCTGCCTGCTCTGATAAACTTTGGATGGTGTCTAATTTCAGCCTCTGACTGCCTGTGCATCCTGTTTCATTTCACAAAAGCATCTGTCAGGGATGTCTGCTGTTTTCCACCCATCCAGCATTCATCTGCTTTCTTTCGGAGAGATTGCATCCATTTTCAAGTGGGGCCCACCTCTTACCTGTGGTCAGTCCGTATATTTGGGAGGGATTTTCCTTTCCCTCTTCCACCCAGTATTGAGATGTGGACATGGATCCAATCACAGCACTTCATACCTGAAGCCCCTAAAGTGGTTGGTTCAGAGATGCACATTAGCTGATCCAGGCAGGTGAGACAGCAGCCCAGGGTGACCCTCCCGAGGATCAGCTGCCTCTGTCCATGGTGGCTGCTAACTGTGAGGCACTGTGAGCCCAGAGATGGATAGGAAGCCAGGTGGGAGGATCAGAGCCAAGAGATGGAGGGAACTGGAGACCGAACCCCAATAACTTAGTTTTAGTATCTACTTTATTCAGCTGTACCTAAGTTAATGTTCATCCACACTTTTATGTGAGCTGATCCTTTTGCCTCCTTTGAGCCAATTTGCATTACACTTTGGTCACTTGCCTATGAAAGGGCCCCAAGTGTCATAGAACTTCTCCGTAACAGTGATGAGATGAGCTTGGATTTGCTCCAATAATAAATGTGGAATGGAAATAATTTGTACCCTCTGAAACTCATATTAAAGCTTATAACCCAAACCCACCATTGGGAACCATCCTCTCTATGACAAAAGTGTCCAGTCACTACACTTTATGACTTTGTGATTCTCTTGGGTCCCAGCCTCCACAAATCCAAACTTCTAAACTCAGTCCTTGATCACTCTTAGCCTGGAAGACAGGGATCAGCAAACTAAAAGCCCACAGTTCAAATCTGACCTGCTACCCAACGTATGCAGCATGGAAGCCAAGAAGGGTCTTCACATTTTAAATGGTTAGGGAAGAAGAAGATTAATGCTTCTTACCATACGAAAAGTATATTAAATTCATATTTCAGTATATTTCATATTTCCATAGCAAGGAGATCCAACCAGTCCATTCTAAAGGAGATCAGTCCTGGGTGTTCTTTGGAAGGAATGATGCTAAAGCTGAAACTCCAGTACTTTGGCCACCTCATGCGAAGAGTTGACTCATTGGAAAAGACTCTGACGCTGGGAGGGATTGGGGGCAGGAGGAGATGGGGACGACAGAGGATGAGATAGCTGGATGGCATCACCGACTTGATGGACGTGAGTTTGGGTGAACTCCGGGAGTTTGTGATGGACCGGGATGCCTGGCGTGCTGCAAATCATGGGGTTGCAAAGAGTCGGACACGACTGAGCGACTGAACTGAACTGAACTGAAATAACGCTTAATCGGAACACAGCCATACTTACTTGTTTACTTGTTTATGGCTACTTTCATAGCACAACAGCAGAGGTGAGTGATTGTGACAGAGACTTTATGGCCCACAAGCCTTCAATATCTACTGTCTACCTTTTAAAGGAAAGTTGGGGACTCTTAAAGTCTTTGGAGGTGTGATCTTCACAGTTCAGTACTTGGGACCCTGCAGCACCAACAATGAAAAGCATTTCTCTTTAAATAATTCACATGTCCATTTTAGGATATAGAGGCATTTTTCATTTTATGTATCTAGAATATAGCTCTGAGCCAAATATACATGGTCCTGCAATAAGTCTCAGCTGAGTGAACACAAAAATGAGTCTATGTTAATTCTATCTCAACAAAAATTTTAAAAACAAAGAAAAACAAAAATAAAAATTTAAATTAAGCCATTGACCATTTTAAATAAAAAACAAAAACAGAGAAAATGTGAAGTTGCTGTTGTCTACCAAAAGAAAAAATACACAACTTGAGAGTTGTGAGTTAAGTTTTATTTGGTTTAAAATAAGGACTATAGCCTGGGAGACAGCACTTCAGTTATCTTTGAAAAACTGCTCCAAAGGGTAAGGGGAAAGTCAGCATTACGTATGATTTTAGTGAAGGGGGATTTGTGCAGTCAAGCACACATTTTGACAGAGACATGTTGCTAGTCACAAGGAGCAGATGTCACTATTAATGATTTTAGTGCTTCTCTAGGTAAGAGGAGATGTGAGAATTGGGCCCATAAAATATTTTCCTGAAAATACCTAACTGTCTAGAGGACTGTTAGGCCAGTTTTTTCCAGAGCTCAGAGTGCCCCACTCCTGATCTCCACCCTGAACTTCTTTTGGGGTGTATTGAAGGTCAGTGGCTGCAGTGGCTATTGACTTAATCCTTACAGAGGCAGATGGCAAATGCAGATTTTTAGTTGGCACCATTATGTTTTTAACGAGCTCTCTTTAGGTCTGCGTAGTGAAGAACTGTGTAGATACCAAGGAGCTAGAGCTTCAGTGCTAAGTGGTATATTCATGCTTGCTGTCCCTAGCAGAGCTGCTATTTGGTACAGAGGGTGATTTCCAGAGGTGGAAGCTTCAATCCCATCCCTAGCCTGTAAGTCATGTAACTTTTTTGTGGCTTAACTTCCCTGTTTTAAGATGAAGTGATAAGCATTTGTCTCTTGGGAGTTATGAGGAAGAAATAGGTTAACACTTAAGGAAAAGACCTCCAAAACAATATCTTTTACTTTCATCCCTCACTACTTGTGTAAAAAAAAAAGCAATTTAAGGACCTTTGTTGCTTTTATTGTTTCTTGTAAAAGCTGGAAGGTAAAATAACTCTGCTGAAACAGGACAATATACAAGTTGAGTGAATCCTCATGGATCATCATGAGTTAGATGACTATATTTCATCAGGTTCCAATCTCATGGAGCCCCTCTTCCAGTTTGGCATGTGAGAAAGGAGGTTCCCTGTGTGTGATGGGCAGTCCTCACACCCTCTAAAGCTTGAGCAGCCCTCAGGTGCCAGATGGGCTTTTCACCCCAACCTCACCATCAAAACTGCCATCTTCACAGGTCCCCAGCGATCTCCATGTGGTCAAATCTCATCACCAGCTCTTAGTCTGCACCCTACCTAATCTTGGGATTCCCTGATAGCTCAGTTGGTAAACAATTGATCTGCAATGCAGGAGACCCCAGTTTGATTCCTGGATCGGGAAGAACCCCTGGAGAAGGGATAGGCTACCTACTCCAGTATTCTTGGGCTTCCCTTATGGCTTAGCAGGTAAAGAATCAAACTGCAATGCGAGAGACCTGGGTTCAATCCCTGTATTGGGAAGATCCCCTGGAGAAGAGAAAGGCTACCCATTCTAATATTCTAGCCTGGAGAATTCCATGGACTACAGTTCACGGGGTCACAAAGTGTTGGACATGACTAAGCGACTTTTACTTCACTATCTAATCTTTCAAAGGCATTTTGAAGAACTGAGGTCATCTTCTTCTTAAAGCTCTTCCTCATATGTCCTAAAGGACAGACCTCATCAATGTTTCCTTATAGGCCACTGGTCAATCCTCTTTCTTCCCAATCTCTTAATCTCAGCCATCGTGCTGCAGGATGCCCCCCTGTCTTCAATACACGCATTCTGAGCCACCTCATGTTTCCCTGTGGTGTGCATGTGCTGGGGGCTCCCAAATTTCTGAGACAACTCCAATCTGCCTTCTAGACACTAGACCCTCATGGCCAACTGCCCTTTGCATATCTCTTAGGAATCTCAGATTAACCATATTTAAAGCCAACTTTTGTTTTCTTCTATCAAAGCCCAAGCTCAGTTTCCCTATCTTAGCAAATAAACCTGGATGTGGACTTGAGGGAAAAAAGGAATAGAAGATGATTCTAAAGCTTTTAGTCTGAGCAACTTGGTGAGTGCCCATGTAGCATGAGAGTGAAGAGAAAAAGCCACAGACTGGTAATAATGCAAATCCTGTGTCTGATAAGAGACTCATATCCAGAATATGTAAAGAACTTTCAAAACTCAACAATAACAAACAGCCCAATAAACATGGGCAAAATATTGGAATAGACATTTTTATCAAAGAATATCTATAGATGGCAAATAAGCACATGAAAAGGTGTGCAACATCTTTAGTCATTAGGGAAATCCAAATGAAAACCACAATGAGATACCATTCCACACCTTTTAGAATAGACGAAATAAAAGACTGATAGCACCAAAACGGGAGGAACTGGAATTCTCACACATTGCTGGTAGTTCAACCACTTTGCAAAAGAGTTTGGCAATTTCTGAAAAAGTCAAACATACATCCACCATATGATCTGGAATTCCATTCATAGATAGGAACCAAGAAAAAGAAGATATATGTGAATACAAACACACGTATACAAATGTTTAGAGCAACTTTATCTACGACGGCCTCAAACTGAAAACAATATAACTGTCCACTAACAGATGAATGGATAAGCAAATTAGGCCCAATCCCCACAAAGAAATACTACCCAGAAATAAACAAGAAAACTATGAAATATGCAGCAGTGTGAGTGAATCTAAAACAATTACATGGAATAAAAGAAGTCATATAAATAAAAAAGGACCTTTTATATGATTCTGTTTCTATAAAACTCTAGAAAGTGCAAGCCAATCTATAGTTATGGAAAGTAGATACCTGGTGATCTGGGGCTGGGAGAGTAGAAGGAATTATTAAGGGACATGAAGGGAATGAAACAGTCACTTTCTTGAATGTGGCGATGGCTTCACAGGTGTATACATATGTCAAAACTTATCAACTGTGCAGTTTAAACCTGTACAGTTATGTAGGTCAATTATACCTTAATAAAGTTGTTTAAAAAGAAGTCTAATGGGAAAAACAATCAATCTTCAAGGTAGAATGCAGATTATGCCTGCTGCTGGGAAGGAAACAGTGTCTGGAACCAGATCAGCATTTAGCAGCAGATGCTAACACAGACTACGGTTGTTGCATGGGGAGGGCTGGGGCACTTTTTTTCTGAGAAGGCATGATTTAAGTACATCCAAAAAGAGTTAACTATGTGAAGAGCTGGGTGGAGGGCAGCTGAGAAGGAAGGAGAAGATCCCAGAAAGAGAAAGCGGCTCATAGAAAAGTTTTGAGGTCAGATGCGGTGAGTTGCTCCCAGAACTTTAGCACAGAGGATACAGATATTGCTTTGCTCAGCTTGTTTCTGCTCAAAGAAGACCTTTGGGGGAAAATGGGGAAGCTGTTATATTCCAAATGTGTGGCCCCCTTGAGTGACCCTCAAGGCCTCTTGCTCCACCATTAGAAGGGCCTCCCTAAACTCATCCAGATTCCCTTTGACCACTGTTCACCCAAGCCTTGGGCAGGCTCAGGCTCCAGCCCGAACAGTCCCCAGGGTCCAGTCACTTCTGCTGAGGTGCTGTTCTGCAGGAAGCAGCATGACCATCCTGATGGGAAGAGATGTGGCTGCTAACACAAGGCCCATCCCTGCCCTGCTCTGCTGGGTGGCCGTGGAACATTGTTTAACTTCTCTGGACCTCAGAGTCCTCACCTACAATATAGAGTCAATTCTGATTCGGATTCCTGGGCTTTGGAAGGAGAATACAACCAAGAAAGTAGGAATTCTTTAGGAAGGTGAAAGTGGTGTTTTAATATGAAGGGCATACATCAGAGCACCGCCTCCTGACATGGCCAGCTGACATAGAGGCTTGGTGTCCTGAGTGGCGCCCTAGGCAGAGCTGGTGGGCACACCCATCTCCAGCTGCTCTGAGGGTGGGCCACTAAACTCTCACCCCTATGCCTTTCCCCGGAGACTCGCCTCCTCCTTACTTGGAAACACCGGGGAGGCTGTGCCCTCCTTGGGGAGAAGGGTCTCCATCCAATAACTAATACTAATGGAGTGTGACAAAGCTCTTGCCTTAAGGCAGGACAACTCTGTCATTCAGTCTCCAGAGTTCCCTGTGGAATCAGCTGAGACCAGACTCCAGCTGGGGCCACAGTTTTGCTGGTTCCTTCCCCAGCCTCCCCTGCTTCATGCACAACCTCACTCCCTACTGAGAGCCTCCACTCCCTAACGCTCTGCTTGTACAGATGACAGCGAAGACCCCAACACTCTGAGGCTTCTTAATGGCAGTTTTAACCATTTTTGGCCATAAGCCATCCTGCCCATCCACAAGGATGAACCTCTTGTCCCCTTTCCTAGAACTACCTCAGAAAGGTGAGGAGTCTGGGGCCCGGGACATGGGACTATTTCCTGGATGTTTTGTTCACCCTCTCTTTTCAAAAAAACACATTTTCAATAGCTTTAATTTAATCAAAACGTTCTTGACTGAGATCATTAAAGCCTCTGAGAGAGGCATTTAATTCTAAATTCACCATATCCACGGCGTAGCAGTTGAGTAACTGAAAAATCAACTTTATGTCATAATAGTTTGTTAGAATGTTTGTTTACTCTTCATCTGAGACATGCTAATTAAAACAAGAGGCCTTCACAAGCAATCCAGTTAGCAAATGGGATTGGTTAATAGATAAGGGCTGGTTGGTAATTACAGGGAAGTCCGTATCCCCACACATATGGGTTGGGCTTCAGGAAGCGTCTGGGGATATCATGATGGGTCATTGCTGCTCCTGGGTCTTCTAGGAAAAGCATTTCTTTGGCCATCTCCTCTCTTACAAACACATCTTCTGAACATCTCTGAGAAACATTTATTTCTGCTGAGTCTCATCTGTCACCAAATCTTTAATTCATCTTGACGGGATATGATTAAGGACCCTTACGAATTACTGTGTCACTAGGGCTGAGCAATTTCCACTTTCCCCCAGACTTGGCTGGAAGTTGTGGTTCCCACTGCCCTCTCACTAGCTCCTCATTCAGCAGGAAAATGGAGCTGTCCTGGAAGATACACCTTTTGCCAGCTCTAGGAGACCCAGCCAGCTCTCCTGCCTCCCCACAGCCCCACAAACAGATGCCGCTTTCACAAGCTGGGGATCTCATTGCTCACTGATAGTTCAGGAACATCTCCAAACACAGACACCTGGGGGTCTGGGATGCATTCATTAAAGTGCAAAATAGCAGACCCCCTGTCCTGCTAGTGACCCCTCTACCCCATCTGGCCACATCTGCCTTTATGCATAATTGCGCATACACAAACAATTTTCTCTCTACTTCCCTTCCTCACACATCCAAGGCCAATTACCCAACATCCTGCTTTTGTCTCGCCCTCAAGCTTCCCTTTTGCTCCAGGCTCCCCCTTCAGAGAACCCTGGGTGTACTTGCCTGTCTTCACCCTCAGCTGCCAGAGGACCTGCTCCCTCCCTGTCCTCCCAACCCCCAGCTTGAGGCCAAGAATCCTCACTTTCCACAAACTCCTAGATTTTGAACACGAAGAAATCTTAGAGACCATGTGGTCTCACTCACTTTAAAATAAGGAACTGAGGTGGAGAAACAGGGACTGGAGTTGGAAGGTCATGGTGCTATTTTTAAGGTCTAATCTACATTCAGAAGGATCTTCCCTGGTGGCTCAGTCAGTAAAGAATCTACCTGCCAATATAGGAGATGCAGATTCAATCCCTGGGTGGGGAAGATTCCCTGGAGAAGGAAATGGCAACCCACTCCAGTACACTTGCCTGGAAAATCCCATGGACAGAGGAGCCTGGCGAGGTACAGTTCAGGGTGTCATAACAGTCAGACATGACGTAGTGACTAAACCACCACCACCACTTCTTTCAGACCCAGATAACTCATAAGCTGATTCCATCCTTACTAGTCTTCACAGTCCCTATATTTTCTTGGGTCTGTAATGCAAAGATTTGGCCTTCTAGATGCTATAAGACTGATACTGGGAGATGTCATTAAAATGTACCATAAAGTGAAGTGAAGTGAAGTCGCTCAGTCGTGTCTGACTCCTTGAGACCACATGGACTGTAGCCCACCAGGCTCCTCCATCCATGGAATTTTCTAGGCAAGAATACTGGAGTGGGTTGCCATTTCCTTCTCCAGGGGATCTTCCCAACCTGGGGATCGAACCCGGGTCTCCCACTTTGCAGGCATATGCTTTACTGTCTGAGCCACCAGGGAATCCCAAAATGTCCCATGATTGCACTTAATGCAAATGTGAATTATTCAAATAAAAATGACATGATAAAAATATTAGTAAAGTCTCCCTTTCATGTGACTTTTGAAATAATCTGACTATCAGAAGCTACATCACGAAAAACACATTGTTCTTGGATTAGGTGCGTTGTGTATGTGACAGCTTTGGGAAGGAACTATATGTGTTATAACTAAGGGGGACAAGGATCCCAAGGGCTTCTTAAAGGGCACAGATTCCTGCTGTCTCCTATAGACCTGGCACAAAGAAGAAGTTCTTGGTAGCTGTTGGGGAGGAAGGTATGATAATGGATGTTCTTCCCCACACCTCCCACTCAGAGGCCCTGTAGCCTTCAGTCCCAGAGCCTGCCCTGAGCAAGCCAGGCCTGCTGCCTCATAATGACCTCATAGGCAGAACACATCTGTGGGCACAGGAGACGCTTCTGAGAGGCTGGGCTCTGCAGGGTGGTTGATCTATGATGATGGCAGATTACACACAGCCAGCCTGCTGGAAGGCAGGCCAGGAGAACCACGATGGGACTCAGGAGTCCTCTAGGACAAGGAGGGCTTCTTGCCTCCATTAGGGAAACTTTCCCTGTGACCTCAGCCTTTCTGTCCAGGAGACCCTGACCTTTTGAGATGCCATAACTGGTTTCTGGAAGTCCCCTGGACTAATGTCTAAAACCAACTGCCTGCCTCTTCATTCTCACTGGTTTTTGAGTGTCTGATTCTTCTCAGCTGCTGCCCTGAGCACTTCACAAATATCTCATCTAATTCTCCCAAATCTGCCTGATTGAGGTATCATCATTTCTGCTTCCCAAACAAGGAAACTGTGACTCTGAGAGGTGAAAAGGCAGAACCCATAGAACCCAGAGCTGGTATCTAAATGTTGGAGACGGGTTTGGAAATCATGGGACTCCAACTGTATATTCTGCTTCCCTGGTTCCCAGTCACACCTGTTTGGGTCCTCATGTAGATCCCAGCCCTTGTAGAAATGACATCTTCACCAGGTAAGCCAGATTGCTCACCTGGGTAGATCTCAGGACACTCCTGAAATCTGAGAGCAGATTCTGCCTGACCAGAAGGCATAGTGGCCACCACCACCACCACTCCCACTCCCCTCCGTCTGACAGCACCAAGGCTGAGCCCCTCTGATGGTCTAAGGCCCATGACCACTTGCCAGGTGACTCTGTGATCATATTACTCTGGCTGTCCCAGGCGGACCTCCCAGGCCAAGCCCATGCCAGCTTCTGCCCCTTTGCTCACTCCTTTTCTGCTTGGAGCCCTTGTTCCTCTGCTCTGCCACAACCCAGCCTTACTTCATGGACAAATTCAATCCTCACCTTGAACCTCGTGTGACCCCAGCTGACCGCCTCCTGTCTGACCTGTGTTGGGATTTAGCGGCACATACGAATGGTGGAAATATGAACGACACACGTGCGGCAGGTAGGCCTGGAATAATTCAACAGTCTGTGAGAGCAGAGGGCAGAGGCCCTGTGTAGAGGGTGTCTGCTCTTCACACCAGCTTTTGGTCACCATGTGGAAATGCGTTGCCAGATTTGACTTTTAAAAGGATGGTAGATAACCAGCATTTGTATAAACGATTCCATTTTTAATGTAAATTAATTCCAATTTCTAAAACACTGTGTATGCCAAGGAAAGCCCATCTTTGGACTGGATTGGAATCACCCACAAACAGTGTGCAACCCATTTCCAAGAGTACCTGTGGTGTACATCACTGGGCCCAGAGTCTGAGTCCACATGGCGCTGCATGAGTCCCTCAACTTTCTAAATGAGTGACTTGATTTTCCTACAAGCAAGGCCCCCCTTTCTTTCCAAGAATAAGGAAAGTATAACTGTTTACATTTTCCTTGATAATCTGGCTCTTAGGAATTTCAGAGAAAAAAATGAACTAAATCACTAAACTTAATTCTACCCTTAATTCTTTCCTTTTTTCTTGCATTTTTATGTTTTCATTGTAAGTGTTCCTATGGCAAATCATCACAAAATGACATGAAAAGGAGGGAGGGAAGAATTAAATCAAGATGCAAATGAAATTGGTGTTGGGTCAGAGACATTTCTTTTCCTATTCTAACCTTGCTCTTTTTCAGGCCCAGCGGGGCATGTGTATTTCTCAGGGGTCTTTGGTTGCAAGTAACAGAAGGCAACTCTGGCTGACATCACGAAAGGGGAGTATTTTGGAAGAAAGAAGAGTAACTCAGAGAATGAAAAGAAAAAGAAAGGAAAGACTTACAGACCCATTTTGGGGAAGGATCTGTAACCAGAGCCATTGCTGGCTGCCTCGACTCTGACTCAGACCATAATCTAGGACTGATGGATTCCAATTGCCATGCCCACTTATCAGAACTCAAACTCTGAGAAGTCGGTATTGCTTGGATAAAATTCCCTCTCTTCATCAGTCTTATCAAGACCCTTACTAAAAAGGGAGAGTGAATTCCCTGGGGGAAAATATGGGTGAAATTTAGGGAAAGAATGGATGTGCTAAATGGATCTCACTGAAGTGTATTGAACTGAGCCAGACCTGGTGGAGCTGAAGAATCTAGCTTGGGAGCATTCATTCATTTCTTTATTTCGTGTGAGTCCAGTGGGACTCATCGTAGTTGCAATGAATCATGATCGGGGAGGGAGCCCTTACTGAGGAAGCTGGACTGAGGAAGAAGCAGAGGCGTTCAGAGCCCACAGGAGGGTGTGGGCCTGGTAAGGCCCCCACCCAGGCAACCTCAGAGGCTGCTCCCTTCCTCACTGCCCACTCTGTTACCCAAGCCCCTCCCAGGAGACAAGACAGCCCTCAGCCCTGGACTTTACATCCCTCAGCCAGCCAAATCGTCCCATGGTGCTCATCCCCCATGGCCATGTTCTAGCATCCTCAGCCCAGCCCTCAGGTGGCCAAGGCTCTGAGCCCCTCCACTGACAGTTAAAAACTTGGATTGTGAACTATGCGTCTCGGGATCTAAGCTCTGGGTTTTCCACCTGTCAGATTTTGAGCTGGGCTGATTGCCTCTCTTAACCTCTATTTCCTCATGCATGAAATCTGGATAGTAATACCAACCTGCAATGGTTGTTGAGAGGATCATCTGGGGGACTGTAGGTGGAGGTGTTCAGGAAGCACCCTCTTATTTCACTGATATTGACTGAGCGGCTATTCTGTTCCAGCCTCTTTCCATTCTCAAGAGAGGAGTAAGATGGTCAAGGCCCTCTCCTCCTTTAGAAGCCAATAGTCACATAAACAAGTAAATACACAGAATACCTCAAGGTGTAGTGAGAATAACGAAGAAACCAAGCAGGGTGTGGTGGAGCTGAGACCCACCTTCAGGAGGGCAGGGCTTACTGCCCTTTCAAGGGACCCTTCAAGAAAGGTCCTGCCTCAGCAGCAGAGAGCTGCCTCCCAAAGACCCTGTCTTTGGAAAGGCAGCTTCTACCTGGGAGCTAAGTGAAATAGACCAAAGGCCAGTCATTTTGACTCCTGGGGACCTCTGATGAGCAGTACTGGCTCCCAAGACCCCCACATCACAATTCACATCTTCCTCTGCCCAGCTCTGCTTCCACCCTCTTCCCTGCATGGAGTTGATCCCTCTTAAACCTCTGGAATTCCAGCTCCATTTCTGTGTCTGTTTTCTTCTGGGGAACTCAATCTGACAAAAGAGTAGGAGGACAGAGCACTTATGACTCTAAGTAAAGGGGTTGGGGCATTCAGTGAAGATGACCTCTGAGCAGACTCCAGAATGAACTACGAGCAGGAGCACAGTGCCACCTGGGGGAGACTGAGCCCTGGCAGAGCCGCACATGCCAAGGCCCTGCGGAGAGAAGGGGCGCCAACAAGGAGGCCAGTGTAATCAGTGCTGAGTGGGTACAGGGAGAGCAGTAGGAGATGAAGCCAGAGCCCGGAGAGTGGCCCAGATCGTGCGGGCTATTATGTCATAAAAATTACTGGCTTTTACTCTGAGTGAAACAGGAAGCCATTTGGGTTTAGGGCTGGCAAGTCATGTGATCTGTCTTATATTTTATTTTATTTTATTTTAAAAAACTGATTGAAGTATAGTTAATTTATAATTAGTATTAGTTTCAACTGTACAGCAAACTTATTAAGTTATATATGTGTATACACATATATACCCACACATGTATACATCTATATATATACTTTTTAGATTCTTTTCTATTAAAGGTTATTACAATATATTGAGTAGAGTCCCCTGCTCTATACAGTAGGTCCTTGTTGGTTACCTATTTTATATTAATATATAGGACTGTTCATATGTCAATCAGTTTAGTTCAGTTGCTCATTCATGTCCAACTCTTTGCAGCTCCATGGACTGTAGCACGCCAGGCTTCCCTGTCCATCACCAATCCCTGGAGCTTGCTCAAACTCATGTCCATCAAATCGGTGATGCCATCCAACTGTCTCATCCTCTGTCGTCCCCTTCTCCTCCTGCCTTCAATCTTTCCCAGCATCAGGGTCTTTTCCAGTGAGTCAGTTCTTCACATCAGGTGGCCAAAGTATTGAAGGTTCAGCTTCAGCATCAGTCCTTCCAATGCATATTCAGGACTGATTTCCTTTAGGGTTGACTGGTTTGATCTCCTTGCACTCCAAGGGACTCTTAACAGTCTTCTCCAACACCACAGTTCAAAAGCATCAATTCTTTGGCACTCAGCTTTCTTTGTGGTCCAACTCTCACATCCATACATGATTACTGGACAAACCATAGCTTTGACTAGATGGACCTTTGTTGGCAAAGTGATGTCTCTGTTTTTTAATATGCTGTGTAGGTTTGTCATCGGAGAAGGCAATGGCACCCCACTCCAGTACTCTTGCCTGAAATCTCCCATGGATGGAGGAGCCTGGTAGGCTGCAGTTCATGGGGTCACTAAGAGTCGGACACAACTGAGCGACTTCACTTTCACTTTTCACTTTTGTGCATTGGAGAAGGAAATGGCAACCCACTCCAGTGTTCTTGCCTGGAGAATCCCAGGGATGGGAGCCTGGTGGGCTGCCGTCTCTGGGGTCGCACAGAGTCGGACATGACTGAAGCGACTTAGCAGCAGCAGCAGCAGGTTTGTAATAGCTTTTCTTCCAAAGAGCAAGCGTCTTTTGATACCATATGTTAATACCAAACTCCTCATTATCTCTCCCCAACCCTTGCTCTACCCCTTTGGTAACCATAAGTTTGTTTTCTAGGTCTCTCAACTTCTTTCTGTTTTATAAATAAGCTCATTTGCATCATGTTTTAGATCCCACTTCTGAGTGCTATCATATGATGTTTGTTTTTCTCTGACTTACTTCATTAATATGATAATCTCTAGGTCCATCCAGGTTGCTCCAAATGACATCATATCTGCCTTTTTATGGCTGAATAGTATTCCATTGTATATATGTATCACACTGTCTTTACCCACTCATCTTTCCATGGACATTTAAGTTACTTCCATGTCTTAGCTATTGTAAATTTTGATGCTATGAACATTGGGGGTGAATGTATCTTTTCATTAGAGCTTTCTCCAGAATGCCAAGGAGTAGGATTTCTGGGTCATATAACTCTTTTTTAGATTCTTAAGGACTGTCTTTTAAGTGGAGAACTCTGGCTGCATTGTGAACAATGGAGTGAGGGTCAGGATCAGGGGAGTAGGGGATACAAAGAGAGCTTAGGAGAGCATGTTGTGATCACAGCCTTGTCATAGTGAAGGGGCTTGCATAACTCAATGAACCTATGAGCCGTGCTGTGTAGGACCACCCAAGACAGAGGAGTCATACTGAAGAGTTCTTACAAAACATGATACGCTGCAGGAAGAAATGGCAACACCCTCCAGTATTCTTGCCTGGAGAACCCCATGGATGGTATAAAAAAGGAAAAAGATATGCACCAGAAGATGAGTCCCCTAGGTCAGAAGGTGTCCAATATGCTACTGGGGAAGAGTGGATCAATAGCTCCAGAAGAATAAAATGGCTGGGTCAAAGCAGAAATGACGCTCAGTTGTGGATGTGTCTGGTGATGAAAGTAAAGTCCAATGCTGTAAAGAACAATATTGCATAGGAACCTGGAATGTTAGGTTCATGAATCAACGTAAATCGGACGTGGTCAAGCAGGAAATGGCAAGGTGAAGACTGACATCTTAGGAATCAGTGAACTAAAGTGGACAGAAATGAGCGAATTTAACTCATATGACCATTATATCTACTACTATGGGCAAGAATCTCTAAGAAGAAATGGAGTAGTCCTCATAGTCAACAAAAGAGTCAAAAATGCAGTACTTCGGTGCAATCTCAAAAATGACAGAATGATCTCGATTCATTTCCCAGGCAAACCATTCAATATCACAGTAATTCAAAACTTTCTGCAATCACTGATGCCAAAGAAGGAAGCTGAAGTTGACTGGTTCTTTGAAGACCTACAACACCTTCTAGAAATAACACTAAAAAAGATGTCCTGTTCATTATGGGGGACTGGAATGTAAAAGTAGGAATTCAAGAGATACTGTAGTAATAGGCAAGTCTGGCATTAGAGTATAAAATGAAGCAGAACAAAAGGCTAACAGAGCTTTGTCCAGAGAACACACTGGTTATCGCAAACAACACAAGAGACAACTTTTCCAACAACACAAGAGACGACTCTACACATACACATCACCAGACGGTCAATACCAAAATTAGATTGATTATGTTCTTTGCAACCAAAGATGGAGAAGCTCTATACAATCAGTAAAAACAAGACTTGGAACTGACTGTGGCTCAGATCATCAGCTCCTTATTGCAAAATTTAAGCTTAAATTGAAGAAAGTAGGGAAAACCTCTAGGCCATTCAGGTATGACCTAAATCAAATCCCTTATGATTATCCAGTGGAGGTGATGAATAGATTCAAGGGATTATATCTGGTAAACAAAGCACCTGAAGAGCTATGGACAGAGGTCCATAACACTGCCTCCATACAGGAGGCAGTGACCAAACCATCCCAGAGAGAAAGATATGTGAGAAGGCAAAGTGGTTGTCTGAGGAGGCTTTACAAATAGCTGAGGAAAGAAGAGAAGTGAAAGGCAAAGCAGAAAGGGAAAGCTATGCCCAACTGAATGCAGAGTTCCAGAGAATAGCAAGAAGAGATAAGAAGACCTTCCCAAAAGAACAACACAAAGAAATAAAGGAAAACAATAGCATGGGGAAGACTAGAGATCTCTTCAAGAAAATTGGAGATATCAAGGGAGCATTTCATGCAAGGATGGGCATGATAACAAACAAAACAGTAAGACCTAACAGATCAGAAGAGATGAAGAAGAGGTGGCAAGAATACACAGAAGAACTCTACAAGAAAAGTCTTAATAACTTGGATAACCACAATGGTTTGGTCATTCACCTGGAACATCCTGGAGTGTGAAGTCAAGTGGGACTTAGGAAGCATTACTACAAACAAAGTTAGTGGAGGTGAGGGAATTCTAACTGAGGTATTTAAAATCCTAAAAGACGATGCTGTTAAAGTGTTGCATTCACTATGTCAGCAAATTTGGAAAACTCAGGAATGAACACACAACTGGAAAAAGTCAGTTTTCATTACAATCCCAAAGAAAGGAATGTCAAAGAATGTTCAGGCTACCATACAATTGTGCTTATTTCATATGCTAGTAAGGTTATGCTCAAAATCCTTCAAGCTAGGCTTCAGCAGTATGTGAACAGAGAATTTTTAGATTTACAAGCTTAGTTTCAAAGAGGCAAAGGAACCAGAGATCAAATTGCCAGCATTCTTTGGTTCTTGGAGAAAGCAAGGGAATTCAAGAAACACATCTACTTCTCCTTCGATGACTACACTAAAGCCTTTGACTGTGTGGATCACAACAGACTGGAAAATTCTGAGACAGGAGTACCAGACCACCTTACCTATCTCCTGAGAAGTCTGTATGTGGGTCAAGAAGCAACAGTTAGATCAGACATGGAACAATGGACTGGTTTAAAATTGGGAAAGGAGTATGACAAGACTGTATAGTGCCACCCTGTTTATTTAACTTCTATGCAGAGTACATCATATGAAATGCTGGGCCGGATGAAGCACAAGCAGGAATCAAGATTGCCAGGAGAAATAAAAATGTCAGATATGCAGATGATACCACAGAAATGGCAGAAGGTGAAGAGGAACTAAAGAACTTGATAAGGGTGGAAGAGGAGAGTGAAAAAGCTGGCTTGAAACTCAACATTCAAGAAACTAAGATGATGGCATCCGGTCCCATCATTTCATGGCAAACAGAAGGGGGAAAAGTGGAAGCAGTGACAGATTTCATTTTCATGGCCTCCAAAATCACTGCAGATGGTGACTGCAGCCATGAAATTAAAAGATGCTTGGTCCTTGGAAGGAAATCTATGACAAACCTAGATAGTGTATTAAAAAGCAGAGATATTACTTTGCCCACAAAGTTTCATATAGTCAAAGCTATGATTTTTCCAGTAGTCACGTATAGATGTGAGAGTTGGACCAAAGAAGGCTGAGCCCCAAAGAATTGATGTTTTCAAACTGTGGTGCTGGAGAAGACCCTTGAGAGCCCCGTGGACAGCAAGGACATCAAATCAGTCAATCTTAAAGGAAATCAACCCTGAATATTCATTGGAAGGGCTGACGCTGAAGCTCCGATACTCAGGCCACCTGATGGGAAGAGCCTACTCATTTGGAAAAGACCCTGATTCTGTGATAAACTGGAAGTGATAGGAGAAGTGGGTGGTGGAGGATGAGATGGTTAGATAGCATCACTGACTCAATGGACATGAGTTTGAGCAAACTCAGAGAAATCGTGAAGGACAGTGGAGCCTGGGGTGCTGCAGTCCTTGGGGCTGCAAAGAGTTGGACACAACTGAGCAGCTGAATAACAACAAAGCAGGTGGTCATCTTTGCAATATAGTAATTGTACAGTGGTCATGAGACAGTTGCAGTCTGAGTGGTTAGTATATCAAAGGTAGGGGATTTCCTTCCATCCCACAGCACCAGATCACTACATAGTATTTGCTCCCACTCATCTGCGCATGGCCCATCACCTCCCAATGTGCAGCTAGGAGAGGAGACGTGGCTTTGCAGACGTTGATTTCATTTTCCAGAAAGTTTTGCTCACCCATTTCATCTGCCTCTTAAGTAGAGGGCTGGGGAAAGTCTGTTTTTTTTTGATGCAGCTGCTATAAACCTCTGCCCGGGATGTGGCCTCGGGAGGCTGAGTCTATCTCTCTGCTCCTCCTCCTCAGACTCCCAGCTCCTTTTCCTCAGATTTCTCTTTGTCTGGCCACAGGAACTACTGTGGGTTACTGGTGCTATACAAACAAGCGAGCCCACTTGAAGAGGGATCTGGAGGCCCCCCAGCTCCAGAGCAAATTCCATAATCAACTAGACTGAGTGATGTGTTTAGGAGGCCGAGGCTGATACAAACTGTAATTCACATTCCCTGGGCGCCCTGCTCTGTAATAAAGCCTGGATGTCAGGCAGCCCAGCCAAGAGCTAACATACCTGTTTGAACTAGTCTTGTGCCAATGGAAACACGTCAGAAAAGAAAAACATTTAGCCAACTGTCTAATGCAAATGGGTTCTTTTCAACCAAATGAAGAATGATCGCCTACACATGGCTATACGAGTATGTTAAATGTTAATACATAATGAGGCATTGAGCCACTCTTTGGCATTCATGAGGTAATGTCCCTGTAAATAAATACAATGACAAGCTTTTAGACCCTAACTGGCCCACCCAGAGTCGGAACAGGGTCGAGTGGGGCTCATCTCCATCCTGCTGTGGGCGCGTGGTACCCACTCCAGGATGCTTACCGATCCCAGATCAGAACATGAAAATATTCAGCCTTTTCTGCATGCAGTTAAGAGGTATTAATTTATAAGTGACCCTTTTTAATCAAAACTTTCATTGAAACACCATTTAGCACAAACCCCATCAACAAATTTCGAAATACAGATTTCCCTGCGAAAATAGCCCCATGTGGTCATTTCCCAGTCAAATATGTATTTAGCGCCCCGAGAACCCCTTTGACTAAGCCAGCAGCTCCAGCACGCACAATGGTTTAATCGTATATTGTTCTCTGAGTACCAACCCTTTACAAATCATATGACATAAAAAGAAAAATAAGTAACATTGTAAAGACAGTAATGAGAACTGTTGAGCTAAAGTGCCTCTTAAAGAAATCCTAATAAATTCCAGAATTTCTAGTCTTCTGGCAAGCTTTCCATTTAGAACAAAATCAATGATCAATGGCTGCAACGCGCCAGCATCAGGCTCGCATGCCTCCAGAGCAGGGAAAACTCATAGACGAAAGATGACATTTCAGGAAAAAAAGCTGACATTGAGTCCGTCACTGTCATCGCTTCTGCCATAAAGCAGCTTCAAATATTAAAACATTTTTCATCTGTGCTGCATTATTGGCACCAGAAATTGTTTTCTCTCTGTCTGGTGCGCACTTGAACTGCAGCAGCGCTCCCCGGAGACTCAAGATTGTTACCAAGGCCTCATAACATATTGGCAGTTGACGTGGTGGTGTTCGTGTACACTTGCCACTCACGCGGAGCCTCCCCTCCCCCAGCTCGCAGGCGCAAACCACAGGCTGCCCTGCGACGCTGGGCCCATGACCTGCCCACCAGGACCTGAGAGCCTGGGGACAGCTGCTGGGCTGGAGGCTGGATGCACGCGCCCCCCTCCCCACCTCCCGCTCCGCCCCGCCCCGGGGCTCCCAAGGTTGCAACTGGCCTTCCTCTGGCCACGCCCCGCCCTTACCCCTGTCTGGCCCCCAGGCTGCTCCTGCTCAGATCTGGCCTTTCTCAAGCAGCCCTAATCCCAGGAGGATGTCACAGTCCTTCGGAGTCACAGGCTTTGGCGGCAGAGGAAGTCTTTAACACCAGTCAGGCGTAAGCTGTTTTCCTTTCATTCTCATGCTTCTGTGTTAAGATTCAGAGAAATAAGGAGGGACCGTCCTCACAGCACTCACTGTTTATAGACAGTGACAGAGAGGCCAACCTGGAGGGGGACCCATGGTCTGTCGTTGGAGGCTCATGGCTTGGAAGGGATCATGCTGCAGGAATGTGTGTGCCCTAGGTGATTGGCATCACCTGGTGGAGGGGGGGTGTCCCTTTGATTATTAAATATAAAAGATGCTCCTTGGGGACCAGTCAGTTGTTCCTGCATTGTGTCTTGAGCTTGAAGGAAGATAGACGAGGTGTGTATGGGAGAGGGGGACACCATAGGCCAATCCTAAGAGAATTGGTGCCAGGACCCTGGAAGCTTTTGTACACCTGTGGGCATTGATCCCTACATCCCCTCCCAGCCCTCACCTTAAAACGTTATCAGGATGTCTTTTCTCTCTCCATGAGAGAACCCAGCCTCATGGCCAGCTACTCATCCTTTCCCAGGGGAGACTGTCTGGGGGTGGGGGTGGGGGGTGGTCAGGCCAAGCGATTTCTGCATGTCCAGGGGAGTTAGAGAGGGATGAGTGGGTGGCAGATAGCAGAGTCCCTGAGTGTCCTGACCAGGAACACCCTTGTGGCCTTTGGGCTGCTTTGCTTGGCCAAGTTGGGGGCACCCTGCCTGGAGAGTCAGGGGCAGAGGGGCCAGGCAGACTGCTCACTCACACTTCAGGAGCTTAAATAATAAATATTTTAATTCTAATTAAAATTATAGAAAAAAATGAACTCTTAGGGTCCAAGGTTCTATTGTCATACCAATGTGGTTGTAAAGTAGAATTTTGAATATTTTTTATAGAGCAGGAGGCCCACAAGACAAAGATATCTAGGACCCTATGAGGGTGGGGAGCACTCAGCCAGAGTTCCATGGATCGGTTGGGGTCTCCAAGCCCTGGGGGTGGCCAAAGAGCCTCCGAGGAGGTCCTGCAGCAATGTCCTCATTCTGCTCTCAGAGCCAAGCCAGCTGGGCTTCTGAGCTGGACCCTCAGGTGGCAGAAGGGGTGGGAGGGCTGGTGGGAGGGAGAACTGAGCTCCAGTCCATCACCCACTTGGCTCAGCTGGAGGGTAGATGCTGTGAGGAGGGAGGCATGTGTATCCCACAGATCTTCTACCTGTTGTAGCCACACCTCTGAAATGCTGGAAGACCCCAGCTTGCACTCCAGGGAGCTGTGGCCCAGAAAGGAGATCTAATGAGTCTATAAAGAATTGCATTTTGGCAAAAACATGTGATGAGCTGCAATAGATGACAGGTGTGATCCTGCTGGCATGATGGGGTGCTTCCTGGGGAGGGGCTTTGAGATGAGCCTGCTGGGAAGGCCCATGTCAGTGAGAGGGCCTGGGAGACACCATCTGACCACTGCCCACAGGGAGAGGCCAGAGCAACGTGAAAGCCAGGGTGTCCTTGACTTCCAATGCACCCTCCTTCCCCAAAAGACACTCTGTGTGTTCCTGTCCACACCTCTGCTCTGGCCTCTCCCCTTCAGCAGATGATGGAGCACCCATGAGCCAGCACCCACCACCCTGGCAAGATCACTCCAGTTGGTTCTACCACCAACTTGCTAGGTGGCTTCAAACGCAGTGCTTAACCCCACAGAGGCTCATTTTCTCATCTGTTAACTGGAGCTCATGGTCCCCAGTCCCTGGTTATACAGTGGGTGCTTAGCAAACAGTAGCAACTCTGAGGAAGCACCGAGAAATGAACAGGTGCAGACCTTCACATGGGGCTGCTTCCTCACTCACTTTGCAGGCCCCTTCCTGCCTCTCCTGCTTTTTGGCATTTTACATCTTAACAGGCACTTTTCCCAGTAACCAGACTTCAGCGTCACCCTTTAAATTTCCGAGTGTCTTAGAATTCCCATCCACTGACCAAGGAGCAATCCAGATGCTTGCAACCCACTCTTTATGGCAGGAAAGTGTGCCAGTTTGCTTCTGCAGGGACATGGTGGGGAAGGCCAGGGAAGGGGTGAGCCTCACTCTGACTCTGAGGTCAGTGGTGCCCCCAGGACAGAGCAGAGCTCTGGCAGGGCTGGGACGTGGGGGAGAGGAAGGGCTGCTTCTGCATCTCCATTAGCCAACATGCAGGATTCAAGACGAAACAGGGCAGGCAGAACCAGGTTGGGTTGGGGGAACAGGAGGGGGTGTGGCCAGGTCTGGGAGACAGACATCTGGTTTCCACTGCCGCCCAAGCACTTCCTGCTTTCCTTGCCTTTAATAAGCATGCCCACAGCAGAGGAGAGCAGCAGATAAAAACATGCCGGGTTTTGGCAGTTCAGGCGAGCGGAGGGTGGATTATCAGGGCATTTAGAAGAAGGGGAAGGGAAGGAAAAGTGGGAGAGACGGGAGACCACACAGGGAGACAACGCACAGAGCCGCGCAGCCATCTGCCGCGACTTCACATGCCGCTCCGGAAACTGACAGACACTCCTTTAGCAAGGCCCAGGCCCGTCAGATGAGTCAATCAATCAAAAAAATTCTTATGAAACTTAATCATAGAGGGTCGTGTTAGGGAGTGGGGAACAGATTAAATTACCACGGTATTAGATACGGGAAATGATTTCTGTCAAAACCATCTTTACTGCAATTATAATATGTTAATTATGTATTTCATTAAGTAAGTGGATTAGAGTCTGCACAGATGAAATCATGTGGAGGCTTTGAATCATTTGCCGAGCACGGTGGGAGGACTCCTGTGCGTGGAACCCAGTTAATTTGGAAAACTTTCACAGGCGAAAAGGAATTGTTTCCCTTCTTTTGTGACCCCAGCCCCCAGCCCTGGTGGAGGAGGTCCACAGCTCCTGCCTTGCAAAAGGAACATCCAGAGGCTGCTTCCTGGTGCTGGGTCTGCAGATGAACCCGTGTGTTGGGAGCCGGTCAGGGCAGCTTGCTTCTGCGAACGTCCAGTGGGCAAGGTGATACTGCAGGCTTCCAGCATGCCCCTTCCCCATCTGCTGGCGATGCCTGGCTAAGTCCTCACAAGGTACACAGCCAAGCGGCCACTGGTTCAGAGACGATGACCATGCTGAAGCCACTATGTGGTGCCGTGTGCCTATCATCTGATACCTTGTGGTGTGTGTCTGCCTTTCCCACCGACGCTGCCCGTTGGAGGAGAGCCTGCTGTAGAGAGGCACTGAAGTGGCATCTCCTTGCAGTGCAGAAGACCATCCCTTGATGGGCAGAGCGGCCCAGAGCCACAAGGCAGACACAACCAGATGTCTTCCAGCACACATCCCAAGACATCTTGTTTGATCCTCTCTCCCAGGTCCTTGCGGTTCTGGTAAGCCTCTGGGAGCAGGGCTATTTTAGTCAACTGGTTTCCAGGCTCCTGACCATGAGGTTAAAGTAAGGAAGTGGGCTGAGGGCAAGACTGAACCACCTAAGACCTCTTGGACTACTGTGGTATGGGCTGTCCCCCTTTGTCTGCTCCAGGCTGGAATCTGGTAGGACTGCCTATCTCACATCCACTTCAAGGACACGGAGGCCACCAGGGAGCAAAGCCTCCACTGCTCTGCAGCTCCCCACTCACCATTCTGCTCTGGTTCTGAAGTCCCTCTGAGACTTGAGGGGTAGTTGAGTCATCAAGAGAAGAAAATAAGAGTTAATAATTATTTCCCCCAAAAAAGGAGGTGCCAGTACCTGTAAGTGTCCTGGGTCCCTGAGAATTTGGATATGACTAATAACCACAAGGGAGGTTTGACAAAGGGAAGGAAGGAGGGGAGGCAGGCAAGCAGGGCTTGCTGGGAGTGCATGGCGGCGTAAGTGACGGGAAAGGTTGGCTGATTTGATGAAAACCCCATCAGCCTCTCTGGGGAGATATTACTTTCCTCATTATTCCACTGATTGGCCTTATTTCATCTGAAGAATGCCACACATTCCTTAAGGCCTGGCAAGCCTCTTTAACAATATCCAGGAAAAAAAAAAAATATCTATCACCTCCTTAATCGAAACAACAAGGAAATTAACACGAGTCATCTTCTTCCACAGGGATCAGTTGAAAGATCCACCCAAGTTCCTTTCTTCTAACCCAGGTACCGGCTCCTCAACCCCCAAAATTATCCAACAAATCTCTTAAATGTTATATACATAGGATGGTCATGGGAGGAGTTTGTTCTCCGATATGGCAGTGGCCGAGAGTGTTTTGTAAATCCCATAAGAAGAACAAAGGCTCAGCTGGGCCACCAGTACCTCTCTTTGCACAGAGGTAAAATCCTTGTGTGACTGGACGATTCAGGGAGAATGCAGTATTCCAGGACAGCTGGTCCTGATATAGGAGAATCAGCGTCACTCCTCACACTACAAGGCTTTGCTTACCAGCCCAACAACAGGGAGGGAAGTACAAAACACACTTGTGAATTTCAGACTCAGACTGGCATTATCAATGGCCTGGAGCTTGCAATAACTGTTAATTAAGTGCATTTTTTCATTATTCTTTAGCAAAGAAGTAAGATTTAATGATGTAAGTTAACAATGGATGATAATTTAAAGTCGTGACAATAGTTTAATTATTCGCACACATACAAAAGTTAACTTCATAACTTATTTCTTTGTGAGAACAAGTTCATTTAAAATATTTTGAACTGTGCATACAATTACCACTTAGACGCTTTCCTTCATGGCTTTGTAGAGACAAAGAGTCAATTCTGCCTGTAAATTTCTCACGAGACAGTTCTACAGACTAAGAATTCTGTCTCACACATACACATACCAAAAAAAGATAAAAGAAAAGTCCCATCATTGAGTTTTGCTTAGAATTTGTTGAGGACTCAAGAAAGGGATGTGTGGTTTGGTGTTACATGTGTGTCTTTGCGATAGAATGGAAACCCAACTCCCCTAAACAAGGATGTATGAGTGTGAGCGTGCCTGTGGTGTGTGTGTGTGTGTGTGTGTGTGTGTGTGGTGGGGGGTGAACCTTTCCTTTGTTAGCCCATCTGAAAAGGCCTGATTTCTATTTCTCCAGGGTGACTATCAAGAATTAGAGATGGTGTATGTGTGGGGGTAGGCGTAGGGTGGGGTTGGTGTACAGCTTCAGCTGGAAAGAAAAGAAGGACAAATGGATACTGGAATTGGAGGATATCCCCTTAAATCCAAAACCTCTGGGTGGTCTGGGATGATATAATTCTAGTCTGACTGAGTACTAAAGCCACTGAAACTTACCTAGGATATTCAGGTGTGCCAAAGCTCCAGGGCTCTGGGATGGAGCCAACATCATTGCACGGTATTTGGCTAGGGATGCAGCAGGACTTCCACAATTCTTCCACTCCTCCTGAATTGTCTGTCGTGGAAAAATGCAGAAGTCAGCCATGCCCAGTGACCCCGTCCATCTCAGGTCCTCACTTGATCTTCACTTCCTCGAGAGCCAATAGCAGCTCCAGGGCATTTACAGAACCCAGTGGAGGGGCACCTGGGGCATCATTGTCAGATCCAAGTCTTCATACTCTTGTCTTCAAAGGAAACATCTCAAAACATTGCTAGAACCAAGGAAGTAAAACTATGGTTACATCACCCCAGTGTCAGTGTTCAGATGAAAATACTGCAATATTATCAGACACACAGATAACTTTCCCAAACTACCCAATACCGACATATTGTTGAACATGTGGTTAATCAAATATAACAACTCCATCCAGTCTCTCTTTTTGATGATTCACTCCTCAGTGTAATTATCTCACTAGACAATTTTATCAATGGGGAATTTTTTTGGCCAAAGTAATAATAATCCTGCCTTTGATATTCAGCTGTTTACCATGGTCTGGTGTGTCGCATACCTACAGCTGATGCTACTGTGTGATGTATAAGATAGAGATGTGGAAAGACCAGTTTTCTACCATGATTGCTTTTCACAGACAGACATTTTAAAAAGACTATAACACAGCATTCAATATTCCTCCTGAAAAATGAAGACCCTCTTCAAAAGAGAAAAGTTATGCATGAAATTTAGCACTGTTCCTGTCCTCTTTGTAGAGTTATAAGCAGAGGAAGGGGTGGAGGAGAACTCATTTGAGCTGAGAGTGAAATGCCATTGGGGTATCTGAAAGAATATTGACGACTGAGACCATCAGACCAGAAACTTCTGGAAGGTGTTCAATAAAGAGCATGGGGAGAGTGGGATGAATGTAGAAACTAGCATCAGTGTACGTATACTATTAGGTGTAAGATGGATAGCTGGTGAGAAGTTGCTCAGGGAGCCCAGTCTGGCCCTCTGTGATGACCTGGAGGGATGGGATGGGGGGAGGGCAGGGAAGTTACGGAGGGAGGGGATGTATGTATAATCATGGCTGATTTGTGTTGTTGTATGGCAGAAACCAATACAATATTGTAAACATTTTAAAAAATATATTTAAATTTTTTTAAAAAGAGCATAATTTGTTGGTTGGATATCCCCTTACTCTCTAAAATTGTTCCACATATTGGGTGCTCTTTATCACCCAATCTTCTTTTGTTTTGCTTTGTAATTACCACCAGGTAACCTTTTCCTGGTTGTTGTTTGTCTTGCCTTCCAGAATGTGCACAGCAAGGGATTTGTCTTTCTTATTTATCATGGCATCATGTGCCTCAAAAGTACCTGGCTCGTACTGAGTATTCAGTAAATATCTGTTGAGTCCATAAATAGACATGTGTGTGTTCAGTGTGTTGATTGTAAGATAATCTTTCCCCCTCCCTCAGTCTATAGGTGTGTTGACACAATTGAACTCATGAAGAGATTATGAGAACATAACCCACCATGGACAGAGTTTTTGGCCCAATTCTTGGCCCCCCTCTGTGTTCAGCTCTTTGCCAAATGAGTTTATAGTTCCTCCCATTAATAGATTGGGACATATTTCCCCACCTATTGACCTTGTATTTGACCAAGAGCCTGGCTTTGGCCAATGGAATGAGGTGGAAGGGACATTGCACCAATTCTGAGCTTTGGACTTGAGACATTTGTGTGTTTCTGCTCATCTCTTGCACTGCTGTCATCACCATGAGAAGAGCACATCCAAGTTAGCTTGTTGGTTCAAGGAGGAAAATATAAGACACTTAGAGCAGAGGCACCCAGCTGAGTTCAACCTAGATGGGCTGAGCCCCAGCCAACCCATGGCTACACGATCTATATAAATGCTTGGTACTGGGCACCATGATATCCTGCTCTTGTTTGTTAAGCAACAACGCAAGTGGATACATGATCTTCTTCGTCTCAACTGTGTCGCAGTCTCCTGGATGAATGATCACACACATGACACTGAGTTGGCCAAAATGACCAAAGTAGACATCCTTGTGTCAAAGCCAGGACACCCACCCTTCATCCCTCAGTAGACAGCAGGGCAAACAGAAGAGTATCCGTGCTACAGAATGAGCTGGACCAGTGCCGGGCACTGTTCTTGCCACTTCCCATGCATTGTCTCATTTAGTCCCCAAGGCTACTGTGTCCCTACCTCACAGATAAAGATACTGGGCTTACCGAGGGCCATCACTGACCCCAGTCCCCACATCTGGGAAGAGAAACCTAGAAAGAGTCTTCTTACTCTGGTCCTCAGAGACCATCCCAGTAAGAAGGACCAAGTTTGTTTGCAATCAGAGTAAATGAGAGAAAGCAGAGCTAACCTGCCAGTAAGGATCAGGTGGGACTGCCTCTTTCAGCTCCAGTTCAAGGCCACAGAAGCCACCAAAGAGCAAATCCTGCGTCCCTCCATAGCAGCAGCACCATCACCCCCCACCACAAACCATTATTCTCTGGTTCTAAAACCTCCCTGAGATTTGAGGGACATAACGAGCCATAAAGGAAAGAAAAGAAGTTGATAATTATTTTTCAAAAATAGGAGGCATCCTATCACCCATAAATGGCCCAGGTCGCTGAGAATTTGCAGTCTTACCCATTCTCTATACTCACTCCCATTTCCAGAGTAGCCTGAAGTTAATGGTGGTTTCGGCTTCAGTTAGACATGCCTCCATGCTCTCCCAGAGACCATGATACTTGGACAAAGAATATTTGTCCTAGAACCATTTGCATTTCTGTCCACTTACTTGCCTTAGATAACCTTCTCCAACACAGAGCAGTACATTACATAAGGAATATTGGAATTCTGCCTTCAGATGATAGCATTTTTAAAACAAAGACATAACCATAAGTCCAATTTGTTTCTTTGCCAGGCTCTTCAAACACAGTTTTGTTGTGTGAAACTGATCATCCCCTCGAGAAACAGAATAATTATGACTTGAGTTTGATGCTGCATTTTTAAGTATCAGCCGTTCATACAGTAGACTTCTACTGAGTGCACACTGGACCCAGGTAGCCTGCTCAGGCCTAAGGGTCCAGAGATGTCTTCTTAAAAATGTGACCGTTTGTCTGGAAGCATTTCAAAATAGATGCCATTTGTCATCACTGCTCATTGAAATATTTCAGACACTAGCCTAACTCCTCAGTTTCTTCAGCCCTTCATGACTCGATATGTAGCCTACCATCCAGACCTCCACCTTTTGCCAAATCTGTTTCCCTAGCCCCAAATGTCCTCCTCCATTTCTCTCTACTTGGCACGTTCCTACTTTCCAAGACACCAAGCAGAGTGGGCATCATCCAAATTGTTGAGGGCCTGTATAGAGCAAAATGCTGGAGGGGAGGCAAATCTGCTCTCTGCTTGAGTTGGGACCGGCATCTTCTCCTGCCCTTGCATCTTGGCACTTCTGGTTCTCAGGACTTCAGATTTGGATTGAATTACACCACTGGCTTTCCTGGTACTTCTGCGTGCAGGCAGCAGAGTGTGGAACTTCTTGGTCTCCATAATTACGTAGGCCAAGTCCTATAATAAATCTTCTATAATATTGTTATTTATATATACACACACACATATATATATATGAATACACATACATAAATTTCCTATGAGTTCTGTTTCTCTGGAAAACTCCAGTAATATGGCTCTGAAGTTCAGGGGGTCTTTATTCTCCCACTGCCTGGAGCAGAACTCATCACAGCCCCGTAATGACACTATTATGAATGATACATGCTCTATTGCATTTGAATGTACTTTGAATAATGGTCACATTGCATTGCGTTTCTTTTACCCATCTGTCTCACTTACCGAAGTGTGGACCTCTTGAAGCTGGGGACCATGTTGTAAGAATCTCAGCTCCTGGCACATAGCAGATATGAAGTAGAAATAAATGAGCAGATGTGATTCACATACTTATTCTGCTTTATTGTTTGTCTACTTCCCATTAGATTGCATGCTCCAAGAAGACAGGAAGCTTTATTGGTTGCAGTCAATGGCAACATCTGACACATATCCAATGCTTAATAAAAGCTGTTAGCTGAATGAATGACTAGGAAAAAGGAGAAAGTGAGATTTTTCAGAATTTAGGTAACAGTTACCCCAGTCTCCAAATGTTGCATTTTCTTAAGGGAGTCTTCCCTAGTCTAATGACCACTGCTCTCTGTATAAAAACACTCAGGCTATCCCCAGTGTGGCAGGACATCCTATCTCTATCCTGGTTGATCAGGAGCAAGGGCGGATATCAGATAACCATCCAGGGTGTCTACTGAAAGTGAAGAGACTTTCACTTCTGGGTCATTATCCACCTGCAGAAGCAGAAAGATCTTTATGAAAATGCCATCTCCTCTGGTGATCACATCTCTGGAAATGATGTTATGAGGCCAGGAAATTGATTTCTTGCATTACAAAATCATTCCCGGGGTCATCAATGTCAAAGCCAACTGGTTCATGGATTTCCTTTTTTCCTCCTAGGTGGTGGTGGTTTAGTCGCTAAGCCACGTCTGACTCTTGTGACCCCGTGGACTGTAGCCCGCCAGGCTCCTCTATCCGTGGGATTCTCCAGGCAAGAATACTGGATTGGGTTGTCATTTCCTTCTTCAGGGGATCTTCCTGACCCAGGAATCGAACCTGGGTGCCCTACTTTGCAGGCAGATTCTTTACTGATTGAGCTATGAGGGAAGAATGTTCCTCTCTCTCTCTCTCTCTCTCTATATATATATATATGTGTGTGTGTGTGTGTGTGTGTGTGTGTATGTATATATATATATGTATGTATGTATGTATGTATAAAATAAAGAGCAGTGCTTTTGTGAGTTAAGCCTAATAAGTTGTGATCACATGAAGTTCATCCTACGAAATAAGTATCATAGCTTAACACAAACAACCAGCCTTACCTCCTTCGTCAGTTGTGACTTGCAAGCTAGGAGCAGAAAGTGGCTGGGCACACAGGAACCAACCTACAGGCACCTTCTGCTTCCCCATGTGACCAGGTCAAGGAGTTCTTCTTGTAGTGGCTATGAGATTGAAGGAAAAACAGGCATTTTTCTGCATGACAGTAGAGCCATAAAATGGTATGAGCATTTCAGAGAACAATCTGGCTGTAGGTATTGAACTGACACTCTAACTCAGCAATTTTTCATAAGAATTTAATTTAGAGAAATTCTCTCACAGATACATGGAAGGGTCCATATGAGAAGTGCATTACAGGATGCTTGTAATACAAGGAAATAGTGACAAACTGTTTGACATCAGTAAAGTAGTGGATAAAAATTCTTGCTGTCTTCGGAGAGTGGAATACTATAGAGTAGCTAAAATGGATGAACTAGAGTGGGAGGCAGGCTGAATCTTTGGCATCTGTTTTTGTAAATAAAGTTTTACTGGAAGACAGTTACACCCATTTATTTACATACTATCTATGACAATATTCATATAGGTGCTGCTTTTGTCCTAGACACACAGAGTTGAGTAGTTGAGACGTAGCTCATATGACCTGTAGAGCCTAAAATACTTATTCTTTGGTCTTTTCCAGAAAAGTGTGCTGATTCTTTTAAAAATAACTGTCTAGCTCATGGCTAGAGAGGGAAAACAACTTTGAAAGAAAAGGGTAGATTGTACTGTGATATGTTACAACACTGTTTATGTAAATTAAACACAAGAATACTTGACAATGCCCGTAAGTATGTGGAAGTGGCACCAATGGGCTAGAAGAATGTCTACCTAGTTCATAATTCTTTTTTAAATTAATATTACATTTTATTGATGTGGGAGACACTGAAAATATTTGCATTGCAAGTAAGACTATATTATAAGAATATAGTGCCTCTGTCAAACTAGGAAATAATATGGAAGTGAATAAGATTTATCTTTCATTGGTGGTATATAAAATTCAGCGCAAAGATCAAAGGGTTAATGTTCTGACACATTAGGCATAGCTCCTTAGAAATCTTTGAGGATTGCTTTTTTTATTGAAGTTACAGATAATTTACAATGTTATGTTGATTTCAAGTCTATAGCAAAGTAATTCAGTTACACACACACACACACACACACACAAATGCATATATATATGTATATTATTTTTCAGATCTTTTCCACTTAGCTTATTACAAGATATTGAGTGTAGTTCCCTGCTGTTTACCTATTTTATGTATCAGTTCAGTCACTCAGTCATGTCCAACTCTTTGCGACCCCATGAATTGCAGCACACCAGGCCTCCCTGTCCATCACCAACTCCCAGAGTTCACTCAGATTCACATCCATCGAGTCAGTGATGGCATCCAGCCATCTCATCCTCTGTCGTCCCCTTCTCTTCCTGCCCCCAATCCCTCCCAGCATCAGAGTCTTTTCCAATGAGTCAACTCTTCGCATGAGATGGCCAAAGTACTGGAGCTTCAGCTTTAGCATCATTCTTTCCAAAGAAATCCCAGGGCTGATCTCCTTCAGAGTGGACTGGTTGGATCTCCTTGCAGTCCAAGGGACTCTCAAGAGTCTTCTCCAACACCACACTTCAAAAGCATCAATTCTTCGGCGCTCAGCCTTCTTCACAGTCCAACTCTCACATCCATACATGACCACAGGAAAAACCATAGCCTTGACTAGACGGACCTTTGTTGGCAAAGTAATGTCTCTGCTTTTGAATATGCTATCTAGGTTGGTCATAACTTTCCTTCCAAGGAGTAAGCGTCTTTTAATTTCATGGCTGCAGTCACCATCTGCAGTGATTTTAGTAGTGTGTATATATTAATCCTAGGCTTCCCAGGTGGCACTAGTGGTAAAGAACTCGCCTGCTAATGCAGAAGACACAAGAGACAGGGGTTTGATTCCTAGGTTGGAAAGATCCCCTGGAGGAGGAAATGGCAACCCACTCCATTGTTCTTGCCTGGAGAATTCCACAGAGAAGACTGACCGGCTATGGTCCATAGGGCAGCAAGGAGTTGGATATGACCAAAGTGACTTAGCATTCATGCACACACGTTAATCCCAAACTCCTAATTTATCTCTCTCATACTGACTCTCTCCACCACACCCTGTTATCCACTTTAGTAGCCATAAGTTTGTTTTCTATGTCTGCAAGTTTATTTTTGTTTTGTAGATAAATTCATTTGTATCATTTTTTTAGATTCTGAATATGTGACATATAATATTTGTCTTTCTCTGTAAGATTTACATCACTTAATATGATAATTTCTAGTTGATCCATGTTGCTGCAAAAGGCATTATTTCATTCTTTTTATGGCTGAGTAGTATTCCAGTGTGTGTGTGTGTTTTATCTTTATCTATTCATCTGTTAATGGATATTTAAGTTGCTTCCATGGTTATTGTAAATTGTGCTGCAATGAACATTGGGGGGGTGTATCTTTTGAAATTATTATTATTTTCTCTGAATACACATTCAGGAGTGGGATTGTTGGATTATATGGCAACTCTCTTTTTAGTTTTTTAAGGACCTTCCATACTGTTTTACATAGTAACTTCACCAATGTACATGTCCACCAACAGCATAGGAAGGTTCCTTTTCCCCTATACCCTCTCTATTTGCGACTTTTTAATAAAGGCCACTCTGACTGGTGTGAGGTGACACCACATTGCAGTTTTGATTTGCAGTTCTGTAATAATTAGTGACATTGAGCATCTTTTCATGTGTTTGTTGGCCATCTGTACATCTTTTGAGAAATGTCTGTTTAGGTCTTCTGCCCATTTTTTAATTTTTTTTTAAATTAAGCCATATAAAGTGTTTGTGTATTTTGGAAATCAATCCCTTGTTGGTAGCATCGTTTGAAAATATTTTCTCCCAGTCCGTAGGTTGTCTTTTCATTATGTTTATAGTTTCCTTTGCTGTGCAAAAGCTTTTAAGTTTAATTAGGTCCCATTTGTTCTTTTTTTTCCCCCATTACTGGAGGAGACAGATCCAAAAATATACTGCTACAATTTATGTCAAAAAAAAAGTGTTCTGCCTATGTTTTCCTCTAGGAATTTTATAGTATCTTATTTTCTATTTAGATTTTTAATCCATTTTGAGTATATTTTTTTGTATATGGTGTTAGAGAATGTTCAAACTTAATGCTTTTACATATACCTGTCCAGTTTTCCCAGTAACACTTATTGAAGAGACTGTCGTTTCTTCACTGTATATTTTTGCTTCCTTTGTCAATGATTAATTGACCATGGGTTCTTGAGTACTTCTGGGTTTTCCATTCTGTTCCATTGATCTATATGTCTGTTTTTGTGCCAGTACCAAACTGTTTTGATTACTGTAGCTTTGTGGTATAGTCTGAAGTCAGGGAGCATGATTTCTCCAGCTCCATTTTTCTTTCTCAAGATTGTTTTGATTATTGGGGTATTTTGTGTTTTCATACAAATTTTTAAAAATTTTGTTCTAGTTCTGTGAAAAATTCCATTGGAAATTTGATAGGGAGTGTACTGAATCTGTAGATTGCCTTGAGAAGTATGGTCATTTTAACAATATTTATTTTTTCAATCCACAAACACAGTATATCTTTTCATTTGTTTGAGTCTTCTTCAATTTCTTTCATCAGCATCTTATATTTTTTGGAGTACAGATCCTTTACTTCCTTATATAGATTTGTTCTGATGAATTTTATTCTTTGTGATATGGTGGTAAATGGGATTGTTTCTTTACTTTATTTTTGTGGTAGTTTTCATTAGTGTGTAGGAATGCAAGATTTCTGTATACTAATTTTGTATCCAGCAACTTTACCAAAATCACTGATGATCTCTAATAGTGCTGCGATTCATGGGGTCGCAAAGAATTGGACACGACTGAGCGACTGAACTGAACTGAATAGTTTTCTGGCAGCAGGTTTAGAATTTTCTATGTATAGTGTTGTATCGTCTGCAGACAATGTCAGTTTTACTTCTTTTCCAATTTAAATGACTTTTATTTATTTCTCTTCATTGATTCCTGTGGCTAGGGCATCCAAAACTAGGCCAGACACAAGTGGCAGCAGTGAACATCCTTGTCTTGCTCCTGATCTTAGAGAAAAAGTGTTTTTGCTCCGAGTAAGATGTTACAGTGGGCTTCCCAGGTGGCGCTTGTGGTGAAGAACCCGCCTGCCGATGGAGGAGACCTAAGAGATGTACGGTTGATCCCTGGACTGGGGAGGGCGTGGCCACCCACTCCAGTATTCTTGCCTGGAGAATCTCATGGATAGAGGAACCTGGCAGGCTACAGTCCATAGGGTCACACAGAGTCAGACACAACTGGAGTGAGTTAGCGCATGTGCACACACACACACACACACACACACACACTCTCTCACAGGATGTTACATGTGGATTTGTCATACATGACCTTTATTATGTTGAGGTATGCTCTCTCTATGCCCACTTTCTGGACAGTTTTTGTCATAAATCACTTTGAATTTTATCAAAAGATTTTTTTCTGCATCTGTTGAGATGATCATATGGTTTTCATTCTTCCATTTGTTGATACAATGTACCACATTGATTGGTTTATGGATACTGAGAAATCTTTGTATCCCTGGGATAAACCACACTTGATCATGATGTATGATCCTTTTAAAGTATTGTTGGAATTAGTTTTCTAATAATTTGTAGAGGATTTTTTGCATCTATGGTCATCAGTGATATCGGCCTGTAATTTTCTTTTATTCATCATGCGTTTGTCTTGTTTTGATATCAGGGTCATGGTGGCCTCATAGATTGAGTTCAGTAGCATTTCTTCCTATGTAATTTTTTGGAATAGTTTCAGAAGAAGTGTTTACTCTTCTCTAACCATCACTTCATGGGAAATAGATGGGGAAACAGTAGAAACAGTGTCAGATTTGATTTTTTAGGGCTCCAAAATCACTGCAGATTGTGATTGCAGCCATGAAATTAAAAGACACTCACTCCTTGGAAGGAAAGTTATGACCAACCTAGATAGCATATTCAAAAGCAAAGATATTACTTTGCCAACAAAGGTCCATCTAGTCAAGGCTATGGTTTTTCCAGTGGTCATGTATGGATGAGAGAGTTGGACTGTGAAGAAAGCTGAGCACCAAAGAATTGATGCTTTTGAACTGTGGTATTGGAGAAGACTCTTGAGAGTCCCTTGGACTGCAAGGAGATCCAACTAGTCCATCCTAAAGGAGACCAGTCCTGGGTGTTCATTGGAAAGACTGATGCTGAAGCTGAAACTCCAATACTTTGGCCACCTCATGTGAAGAGTTGACTCATTGGAAAAGACCCTGATGCTGGAAGGGATTGTGGGCAGGAAGAGAAGGGGACAACAGAGGATGAGATGGCTGGATGGCATCACTGACTCAATGCACATGAGTATGGGTGGACTCCGGGAGTTGGTGATGGACAGGGAGGCCTGGCGTGCTGTGATTCATGGGGTCGCAAAGAGTCGGACACGACTGAGTGACTGAACTGAACTGAAATGCTTGGTAGAATCCACCTGTGAAGTCATCTGATCCTGGACTTTAGATTGCTGGAAGTTTTTTAATTACTGATTTGATTTCAATACTGGTAATTGGTCTATTCATATTTTCTATCCCCAGTTCAGTTTTGAGTGATTGTAGCTTTCTAAGAATTTGTCCATTTCTTCTAGGTTGTCCATTTTATTGGTGTATAGTTGCTCCCTAGTAGTCTCATGATCCTTTGTATTTCTGGGGTATTGGTTGTAACTTTTCCTTTTTCATTTCTGATTTTGTTGATTTGGGACCTCTCCCTTTTTTCTAGATGAGTCTGACTAAAAGTTTATCGATTTTGTTTATCTTTTCAAAGAACCAGCTTTTAGTTTTAATGATTTTTGTTTTCTCAGTCTCTCGTTTATTTCTGCTCTGATCTTTATGATTTCTTTCCTTCTACTAACTTTGGGTTTTATTTGTTCTTTCTCTGATTTCCTTAGGTGTAAGTTTAAGGTGCTTCTTATTTCCTGGCCTAGTTTATAATTCTAAATTCCCATGGGAGGGCCAGAGGAGAATGGGCTCGGGTTGAGAGGAATCAAAGTGTACAGAAAGATAATAATTTTTCCTTTTAGTACATGGACTTCAAATAGATATGACAAAATTGTGCTCCCCAGGGCAGTTGGGAGGATCAATACAGTTCCCAGGGCACAGGTTTGGTGAATGAGGCCCAGGCTACTTTGAACCCGCACCCCATCCTGCCGCCGTGCCTGCTCTCCAGGCACTGTGAGCAATCTCACCAACTGTTAAGGGACAGCTCTGATCTAGGGACTAAAAGTAAGAGGGATCAACATGTTTTAGACAAATAAACAATTGGAATTCATAGCAGAAGTGCATGTGAATATATAATTGAGAATGGCCTGATTGTGTTGCTCTACTGCTAACACGTGTGTGTGCATGCTCAGTCCCTAAGTCATGTTCCGCTCTTTGTGAACCCGTGGACTGTAGCCTGCCAGGCTCTTCTGTCCATGGGATTTCCAGGCAAGAATACTGGAGTGGGTTTCCGTTTCCTCCTCCAGGAGATCTTCCAAACCCAGGGATCGAACCCACATCTCATGCATGTCCTGCGTTGGCTGGCAGATTCTTTACCACTGAGCCACATAGGAGCGCCTGCTGCTGATATCACCACACAGAGTTACTGTGGGAATCATCTCAGTTTGCAGTGTTCAAAACGGCAGCCATGAGCCCTGCATGGCTATCAAGCATCCGAAATGTGATTTGGCTGGTATAAAATGTGCTATCAACATGCTGGATTTCAAGCAATATGAAAAAAATGAAGAACATAATGGATCTCATTAATAATTTGTCATACTGATTGATTTGAAATGATAATATTTTGATATCAGTTTATTCATTTTCTATTGCAGCTATAACAAATTATTATGAACGAGGTGGCTCAAAATAACCTGAATGTGTGACCTTACAGTTTCGTCAGTTAGAAGAGCAACCCAGGACTTACTGGGCTAAGATTATGGTGTCAGCAGGGCTGTATTCCATCCTGGAATCTAGGAGAGAATCTCTTTCCTTGCATTTTCCAGCTTCCAGAGGTGGCCCACCTCCCATGGCTCACCTTCTATCTTCCATCCTACCAGAGCTGGACAGTTTCCTCTCCCATGGCATCACCCTGACCTTCTCTTCTGCCTCCCTCTTCACTTTCAAGAACCCTTGTGAATGCATTAGGCCCACTCAGACAATCTAGAAAATAACTGTATCTTAAAATCAGCTGATTAGTGAACTTAATTCCATCTGTAACCTCAAATTTCTTTTTCCACATAATGTACAATATTGCAGACTTTCAATATCTTTGAAAGGGTCTTTACTTGGCCTCTCATTGTTGAGCTAAATGTGAAGTGAAAGTCATTCAGTTGTGTCTGACTCTTTGTGACCACATGGACTATAGTCCATGAAATTCTCCAGGACAGAATACTGGAGTGGGTAACCTTTCCCTTCTCCAAGGGATCTTCCCAACCCAGGGAATGAACGCAGGTCTCTTGCATTGCACGTGGAATCTTTGCCAGCTGAGCCACAGGGAAAGCCCAAGAATACCAGAGTGGGTAGCCTATCCCTTTTCCAGCAGATCTTCCCAACCCAGGAATCAAACTGGGGTCTCCTGCATTGCGGGCAGATTCTTTACCAACTGAGCTAGCAGGGAAGGCTGATATAATTTGCTGCTGCTGCTGCTAAGTCGTGTCAGTCGTGTCCGACTTTGTGCGACCCTATAGACGGCGGCCCACCAGGCTCCCCGGTCCCTGGGATTCTCCAGGCAAGAACACTGGAGTGGGTTGCCATTTCCTTCTCCAATGCATGAAGGTGAAAAGTGAAAGTGAAGTCGCTCAGTCGTGTCCAACTCTTCGCGACCCCGTGGACTGCAGCCCACCAGGCTCCTCTGTCCATGGGATTTTCCAGGCGAGAGTACTGGAGTGGGGTGCCGTCACCTTCTCCATAATATAACTTATTTGAGCTAAATATATCTTCTTTGAGCTAAATAGGATAAAATCGATTTCACCTGCTTCTTGCTGTATTTTAGTGTGATTACAAGAAAAGTTAAAGTTACCTATTAGGCTTTCGCTCTATTTCTATTGAACAGCACGACTCTGAGACAACACGTGGAGGTGCTTTGCTGACTATAAAGGGCATTGATGACAGAGAATGTTAGTTTAAAAAACAACGAAAACTATTTTCCTCAAAGTTGCTCTTGAAGGTAACAGAAACACACCTCAGCCCACAGATATAAATAATACCAAAAATAGCTTACTTTTTTTAAGAGTTTACTATGTGCCAGAACCTGTGCTTAGATATTAATTTGTTTCATTTATATATTAATCCAGAGACAGGTACTGTTGCTACTTACCTATCACAAGTAAGGCTGCTAAGGCACAGAGAGGTTAAGTAATTTGCCCAAAGTCACACAGCCAACATGTAGAGCCAAGATACTACTCATTGGACCCCACAGTCTTCCCTCTAAGAACTGTGCATGTGCTAATGGTCAGTTTGCATTCTAAGATGCATAAAGTATCCTGGTCTTATAAACAACTTGTAGAGGCTGGTATTCTGGGGCCCACCAGCCTCTCCACCAAGGAACAGCAAATGACACCTTTCCTTGGTATAGCCTGTCAGGGTGCCTAACACTCTGATCATAAAATATACACATATATAATTTAAATATCTCTATATATGCTTAAAATATTTGTATATGTTCAAATGCAGATATATACTTTAAATATCTTTTTATAACTGCTGATAGACGTGTGTGTAAATTTCTCATGCATTCCCTTACTTTTCTCATTTATTTCATCCAACTCCTTCCCTCTCTCAGAAGTTCTCTCTACAGCTCAAGATTTCTTTACATAGTTCCAAAGTCAGTGAAATTTTATTTAACATTTATTTATATGCGCCTTAGTATTTCTATATATAGATATGGAAAGATATATTTGTTACCCACGCACACACATCTCACTTTGAATAGCCCCTGGTGACCACATGTGCGATGTCTACATCTTTGTATGTGCACATACACTTAAAAACATCCACTTCACCAAGGGAAACATCTTAAAATTATGTTGGTGATCCTAGGTCCTGGATCACTGACACTGATGTGATGTTTTGCAGGATATTTAACCCAAACCATTCACATATTAAGGAGCATGCATACTTGGAATTATATTCTATTTAGTCCCCTGCTCTTCCTAATTTACTCTCTACTCAACTTCCTTTCAGGAAAATGCAACATTTGTACCGGAAGAGGTGAGCCCTTGAGCCACATCTGCAGCTCCTAATATGTGGACAACATTTAGACCCCCTCTCCCCTCAGCCTTGTACACCTTGGCCACCTCCTTGGGCCCAATTCTGCAGGTCTACAGATGTATTTTCGGAATTATACTATCTTGTTCTTTAGCCAGACTTTGGCAAACTCTTTCTATAAAGGGCCAGATAGTAAATATTTTAGGCTGCACCATCTCTATTATGATTCAACTCTGCCCTTGTAGGGTGTGAGCTGTAGACAATAATGTAACAGAACAGACACGGCTGGGTTTCAATAAAACTATTCTTAACACGGGTGGTGGGTCTGGATTTGGCCCACTGGCCATACTTTGCCAACTCCTGCCATACACCAAAGTGGATTTTTATTTCTGGATATCTGTAGGTCATGTTCACATGTTGATGTGTC
Source organism: Bos indicus (assembly GCF_029378745.1). Taxonomy (NCBI): domain Eukaryota; kingdom Metazoa; phylum Chordata; class Mammalia; order Artiodactyla; family Bovidae; genus Bos; species Bos indicus. Next base: position 42,308,140 of record NC_091777.1, read on the forward strand.
TGCAGAGTACTTTAAAGTTCAGTGGAAAAGGAACATATTGGTGGCTGAGCTCAAACTTAATTAGGTAGTGAAGCCAAATAGGTGACTTTAAGCATCATTGTGTCCTTACCTGATTCCATCCCCCAAGGGCCTGTGAACTCATTGAAGATGACTCCCCAGCCCCTAGCACACAGAAGGTACTCAGTAATGATTAGGAAAGGTAAATAACACTGTGGAAGATCTAATTATAATTAGATAAAATGTTAAGACTTCAAGTATAGTATTCATTCAAGACTTTTTCAGAAATGAATGGACAGTTTAAATTCACCTATTATCTGACTGTCAGTGGAAATGATCGTTTATGTTAGTTTTGCAAATAAAGAGGAAAAAGTTATTTCTGGGCCCACCAAAATTGTTCTCAAACACTTGAATGGATACGTGGATGATGGCTTTTCTCAAACTTTCCTGTACTTTCCTGGTTGTAGAAAGATGGTACTCTCGCCTCTCTTCCCTTTCCCACTCCACGACACACATCACTTTCCATCGTGAAATCTGTGGACCACCAAGACCAGAGAGAGCCTCAGGGTCTTTGTCAACCCCGTCCTCCAAGCTGCCACTTACAGTTAGTCAGAGTCATCTCTAGCTATAAAATCTCTTTGCTACCCCTCAACCAAATGCTAACTGAACACCTACTAAGTACTCTATGCATGTTAGTTCAGGTAAGAATAACCCAAAGGAGCCAGGCAACAAGTAGAGATGCTATAGTCAGGAATGTCAAAGTAAATGCAGTTGGCATTCAGAATGACCCCAAGACCTGAAAATCTTGGGAAATAAAGAAACAATTCCCTTTCCTTTGAGTACCTACAATGTGCCAGCCCTACTGTGTCGTTTACATGCCCCCAGTGAATCACACAGCAGTCAGTGGGGGAGGCCTGTTTCGTGATCTCCATGAGAAACTGAGGTTCCTAATAAACTTAGTAGCTGAGACTGAAACACACATCTGAGTATATAAGCCACGGAGCGTAAGGAAGGTAGACTCCCCAGGAGGAGAGGTGTGGTGGTTAATTTATATGTCAACATGACCGGCCATAGGGTGCCCAGAATAAAACATTTCTGGATTTGTCTGTGAGAGTGTTTCTGGATGAGAGATTAGCATTTAAACTGGTGGACAGTAAAGTAGACTGCCCTTCTCAGTGTGGGTGAGCATCACCCAATCCACTGAGGGCTTGGAAAAAAAAAAAAAAAAAGGTAGAGAAAGGAGCCATTTCCTCTTTTTTGTTACCTCACCACTTGGGCTGGGACATCTCATTCCCAGCCCTTCAGACTCCTGCCTTCAGACTGGGATTTATGCCATTGGCTCCCCTGGTTCCCAGGCCTTCAGACTCAGACTGAATCATACCATTAGTGTTCTTGGGTCTCCAGTTTTCAGACCAGAGATCCTAGGACTTCTCAGCCTCCATAATCATGAGAGTCAATGCCTCATAATCAACTAATACCTATCTATCTATTTATCTGTCTATATCTATCTACCAATCTATATTTTATTTCTCCGAGAGGCAAGCCAGTGGGGCCATATAGGCAAGCTTCTGTGTGGGTGAATGCTTTCTTAGGCCTATTTGGGGGTCAGCTTAGAAGAATATGGATGTGTGTGTTTAAACAAATGAATGGATGAGTAGATGGATGGGTGGATGGGTGGTGGGTGGGTAGACGGATGGATGGAACCAGATTGACCAAAGCAGAGCTGGAGGTAGGGTTGGAACATTAAGCCTGGAAAGATAAGAGGGAGTCCAATCATGAAAGCCTTGAATGCCAGTTTTCGAAGCTTGGGTTTACTGAGGGTAATGCCTCCATGGAGGGAGGCATGACGGCTGCAGTGGGGCAAGGGGAGTAGAACTCCTGGCACAAGGCTGTAAAAGATGAGTTTGGGGGATCCCCTGGAAGTCCAATGGTTAGAACTCCGTGCTCCCATTGTCGATGGTCTGGGCTCAACCCCTGATTCCAGAACTAAGATCCCATAAGCCACATGATGTGGCCAAAAAGAAAAAAGATGAGTTTGGACCTAGGGACTGGAGAAAAGATTGCAGCCTAGAGGAATTACTGAGCACCATTTGTTGTGTGTCAGGAAGAGCTGAACAGGCATCCTCCGAAGTATTTTATGATCCTTCACTCATGTCATGCACACAAGAGCCTTGGGATGTGAGTGCGTTCTTATCATCTCCATACTATGACGAGGAAGCTGAGACACATAGAGGGTAGGAGTCCATCTGAAGTGGTCCACACAGTGAGGAGGGCTGATCTGGGAGTCTATGTGTGCAGTCTGGCTCCAGAGTCTAGCCCCTTGACTCCAGCACCCTGCTGGTGGGGAGCCAGTGGCCCAGAGGACAATGAAGGGGACAGGTGGGAGATGGGGGAGGGAAGGCAGAACCAGTAAGGTGCTGGGTTCATTGATGTTGTTCAGTCGCTCAGTCATATATAATTCTTCACGACCCCATAGACGGCAGTGCACAGTCTTTCCTGTTCCTCACTATCTCCCAGAGTTTGCTCAAAGTTTCCTAGATGATTGACATCACAGTATTGTCCATAGAAGCTCCAATCCACAGCCCTTCCTTCGTCTGACCACTGGGGCCCTGGTAGTTGTCAGAGCTCCTCACACTCCCCATCGGTGGGAAAGGAAGGGACATCCTTTCAGGCCAATTGCACAAGCCCTTCCTCTCTTTCTAGACTGACTGGCTGGAGCTGTTGCAGGGGACGACTTGTGTCCTGCAGCCCTGGTGGATGTTGATTTGCTGGTCTTGTCGTTTGGACTCTGCCTCTCCCACCTGCCACTGAAGACCTGTTGGAGTAGGTGACTGGTGCAGGTGAGACACACACAGGCCTTTCACACACACGCAACTTCTCCAGGCTTGGGGCTGGAGTTGGGTGAGAGGTGGTGGCAAAAAGAACACAGAGAGCTGAAAATGTCCCCCAACAGAGACAAAGCCTTTAACTCAAAGTGAGTCCCATTCAAGACAGGCATTTTGGGGACCGGCCTAGCCTCAACTATTAGTCAGAAGCTGATGTGTTGCAAAGGCCACTTCTGTGTCTCCAGATGCAGACTGTGGTTTGTGAGGTTTTCACCATCAGAGAGCGGGCAAAGGCCCCACCACCTAGCCTGACCTGCCTGCCCAGCCCTGGCATGGACCCCACTGCTCCCAAGAGCTGCGGTTAACCCCTGAGGTCTGTAGGGGGCAGGGAATGCCAGCCCTGACATAGATTCCACTGCTCCTGAGAGATGCTGTGACCTCAAGGACCCCCTGAGGTCCGTAGCGGGTAGGGGGTTGGATTACCTGTCCACCTAAGCCATCATCTCCTGGAAGATCTCAATTCACTGCCAGGCCCCTGAAAAGGGATGATAGCTGCCAAAAAGATGAAGATGTCAGGTATGCAGGATTTCATACTTAATCGTCAGTTATTCATCATAACCAAAGGAATGATCACTAACATTTCTTTGTCAAAGTGAAGTGCTAGAGCCTAGTCAGTTTCGTCTGACTCTGTGACCCTTTAGACTGTAGCCCACCAGGCTCCTTTGCCCATAGGATTTCCCAGGCAATAATACTGGAGTGAGTTTCCATTTTCTTCTCCAGGGGATCTTCCCAACCCAGGGGATCAAATCTGTGCCTCCTGCATTGAAAGGCAGTTCTTTACTGCTGAGCCACCACCTGGGAAGCCCCCGACACATGGTAGGCCCTCTGTAAATGGTTGCCCAATGAAATGATGAATGAGCCAGTGAATGAAGAAAGACTTGGAGTCAGGGCCCCAGACCAGTCTAAGCTCTTCTTGCCTTGTTAGATGGGCCCTCAGCAAGCCATGCCTCCTCTTAGGACCTCAGTTTCTGCAGCATAACCAGTGGGTGAATGAGGGAGCCCAGAGACTCTCTTTAATCCTCCTCGGCTTCCCTGCTTACAGCAGCCATAGTAGTTTTCCTCCTCGAAACAGGACACCAAACGGTTAAAGCACCACCCATCGTCTTTGATTTATGAAGTGGACGGCTGGACCAGGAAGCACAACAGAGACAGCCCTGCTCACTTGCAGGGGGAGGCCCCAGAGAGCAGTAATTCTGTGCACACAAAGGCGAGCGGCAGCCCTGGGCCTCGGTCATGCAAGAGATCTCACCCTGTCGCGTCCGTTCCCGGATGATGCCAGGGCCAGGGTCTGCTCCTGCTCTGTGCAAGGACAGAGGTGGCCTTGTCACCTGGCCTCTGATCCACCCAGCCCAGGACCTCAGCTGCCCACCCTTTGCCCTGGGAACCGAAGTGCAACCCTGCCCCGGTCACCGCCTAGTGCTGCCTTTCAGCATCTGCCAATCTATCAAGATTCAGCTACCGCTGTGAACCCATCAACTCCATGGAAAGGGAAAAAGGAACCCCTCACCACAGCAATTATTTATCCTGGCCTGAACTTCAGGTGACCTTTCCCAGTTCCACAGAAGTTGCAGTTGGGAGCACCTTGGTGGGAAGGTTTTTTTGACTCCCTTCTCTTTTTAACAAACACATTTTTTTTTTCCGTGACCCTGTTTTGCAAAATTTTCTTTTGCAAAAAGATCTTTGGGTGGTCCTTAAGCCATGACAGGCCTGCAGCCTTGGCCTCGGACAGAGAGCAGATTTTATGTGAAAGAAGTCGTTAAAAAAAAAAAAAAAAATCTGTGACTCACCCACAGGCCAGCTCACCCTTTGGACATAAACAGGGGCTGTTCTGCACCACAGGCTTTGCCGTGACCTGAGGGATCCAATATTGTAAACTCTGTGGCTGTGTGTTTGTACGTGTGTGTTCTTGAGTCGCAGGAAAATCCAGGCTGCAATAAGGGTTATGCGGGGTGTAACTCCCTGTGTAAATTTAAAGTGACCTAAGGGACATAATTACATAAATCTCATCATGAGACAATATACTTTTTATTTGTTTGAATTTTATTTGTATTGGTAAAACTGACCTGAAACTGACACAAGTTTATTAGAAAAAGGACTCTGTAAAAGCAAGTGGGCTGGTCTTCTTACTTAAGATGGATGTGCCAACTTCTAGTATGATTAGAGAAATGGATAACTCACTAACATCTGTGCAAACCACAATAAAAAGGGATTTAGTGTTACCCCAAGGAAGGCAAGAGAGGCTGTCTGTCCATTAAACGCTTTATTACAGTGCCAGCAGCTTTTTTCTAATTCAGTTATTCCTGCACAGCGTTCAGTACTCTGACTGCCTGTCATCCCACCAGACAGTGCTCGGGGCTGGGAGGTTTTGTGCAAGGTAGGTGACAATCAAATGAGCCACCGAGAAGAGAGGGGCGCCTGACCCTCATGAAGGATTAACTACAGAAAGTGAGTGTGATCATGTCACACCATTACTTAGAATTTTCACAGTCAATTTCTGAAAATATGAGATAAGTTCTTAAAGAGGCAGTTTTCTCAGGAGCTCAGCAGACCTGGTGGGGTTTTGTTAGATGCTGCATGGCAGGGAGCCTGGAGAAATGGGGCCCGCCGGTGAGGGAGGGTTTCTGCCTGTCCCGGGCTACCCCGTGTAGGGCACGCTGGAGCCAGGCCCTGGGGCCGTTTGCGTCCAGGAGTGATGCTTCAAGAAGGAAGAAGGGGCAGTGATGCCTCCTGGGGCCAGCACGCTCCTTCTCCCTCCTCCCCTACATCCGGATGTCCAGCCTCCCCTGGGGCAACAAAACTGTTAGGCATGACACTTTGGGAATCATACCAAGTGTGGGGTTTGTGAGAAGCACTTTCGGGTCAGCCGCCTGAGATGCTTGAGCTGATTTGGTGACAAGATAAACTGTTCACCTTCCATCACCTCTGTTCCACCTCTGCAACCTCCACCATGATCACAGTCAGCTCCAGAAGACTATATGCCCCTAACTAACACAGGCAGGGGGCACTGTGCCAGGAGCATCAAGGGTCCTGTTCCACCAGACCTCACAGTCTGGGAGCTAAGTAATCCACATACTCTAAAATATCCTATATTCCTGACACAAATACACTTGAAACATATGTAATGGGTCTGGCAAAGGTAAAGAGCAATGCAAAATAGCACAACATATTTTAGGGCCAGAGCTGAATCTAGTCCTCATTTATAGACTGGAGATCTGAGACACAGAGAGAGGTAGATTCCACCCGAGCTCGCCCGGGGAGAGCAGGGAGGGAGGGCTGGGGTGAGAGTTGTCCACTTCTGCTCCCGGTCCAATGCAGTTATGCTTACGGGGTCCCCACACAGTAGGGGCTTTCTGTCAAGCTAGACTCCCTTTGTATCTGTACATTTCAATGAGAAAAGTAAACCACAAACCCCTAAGCTTGGTTCTGCTAAAGTAATTTAACATCTGCTGCCACCTGAATCTAATTGAAACAATTCATTATCAAATTTACTGATCTGCTTAATGATTTTGTATTTCTCTCTCAAAATCACCTTCCGCCTTAGCTAGCCTATGTAAATTACTCTTCCCTTTAAATCTGAGTGCTTGCAGGGACCTGGGAGGGCTGATTCAGGCACTCTCACTTTAAAAATGGAATAACAGAGATTCCAGGTAGGGGTCGGGAGAACTTCGACTTTTATGAAGGTCACGTAGGAAGTCAGGAAAAACTTGAACCCCGTCTGTGGCACCCTGAGTGAGGAATGGTGGTTCACAGGGCATCTCTAAAGGCAAAATGAAGCAACAGAAAGAGGGGGTGAAAACAGGAGAAAGAGGAAGAAAATAAAAGGAAGAAGAAAGGGAAGATGGCAAGCTTTCTTTCCAAGCTGTGCATTTTTTTATATTTGCTCAGTGGCAGTCTGTTAAAGAAATACTTCATTGTCACTGAGCGCAGAGTCATTAAAGGCACCTTGGAAATTTGGACCCTTTTACTAGAATCAGGGCTTAAATAGCAACTTAATTTATTACACTTCTTGAGGCTGATGGCATTTTTGCTCTAAGGTAAGGTCATCGCAGTGGATCCCCCTCCCAGCGCTTCCCTGTAGAACATGCCAACGCAAGAGGCGTTTCCTCTTTACTTTCAAGTAACTGATTATTCAACTGCTAAAATGTAAGTCACATATGTATGGCGGCACGTTTGAGTCCACGGTGTGTTTCTAAAAGAGAGCTCCTTTATATCGGTGTGTAAAAGAGAGGAGAGAAAAGGGGGGAAACCCACGAATAAGCTTGTGAATAATTAGATCAGAGAGAGATGCCACCTTTTCTCAGTGTTGGAACTGTGAGGGGAAAAAGTACTAGCATATAATTGACATAATTGATCTAGTATTTTTTTCCCTTTTTGCTGCAGTAATTTTTATGCATGCCATTGTTGCTGTTATTATCCAGGATGTGATCTTGTGTGGTTGATAATACAGACTAGATATGAATACGGGTACGCACCAGCCAATCACGAATCGATAGTGTCTATTTCTGCATCACCAGGTGCTATCTCATGGGAAATATCCTCTTTTTTGGCAGGCACACAGAGCGCTGCATTATCTGTCATTTTCATTAGATTCAAGCTACAGCTGAGCCAAAAAGACTTAGTTCTAGCATATGTGCTCAAAATGGCCAAGCTGCGATTGTCCAAATTCACCCTTTCAGGATTGCATTACAACAACTGGAGCTAAAGCTGGAAATCAGAGTGAGCAAAAAGCCTGAATTCCATTTGGAAAACCACAAACACTGTAAGCTACTAAGATTGGAGGTTATTATCGTGATCACCTCTAAGGAGAAAGGAGACACTGACTTCCATCAGGAGGCTCATTTTTTAGCACCTCTTGGGTAGGGACGGAGGGTAGTGTCAGCCTGGATTTTGAGGCCTCTTAACAAAGAAAACCTGAGCTGTTTCATTCCCTTGTGGGCCTCTCAATATACCCTGGCTTCCTAGGATGCTGTGGATTCTGTCCCCAGGACTTGCCCTCAGCCAGCCAACTTTGAGTGCCCTAGGATGGTATCCATTGCTGGTTGTGTGATTAGTCTGGGTGCCATGAAAACCAATCATACATCCATCAGCAGACAACTCCTACAATAGTCTTGAGAGATGAAATAATCCAAGTCGTGAAGCTGGGTCTTCACACAAGTCTCCATCTATTGGATAAATGTAATGCTATATTTGAACATGTGTAGAGGACATATCCGGAGAAGTCAATGGCACCCCACTCCAGTACTTTTGCCTGGAAAATCCCATGGATGGAGGAGCCTGGTGGGCTGCAGTCCATGGGGTTGCTAAGAGTCGGACACGACTGAGTGACTTCACTTTCATTTTTCACTTTCATGCATTGGAGAAGGAAATGGCAACCCACTCCGGTGTTCTTGCCTGGAGAATCCCAGGGACGGGGGAGCCTGGTGGGCTGCCGTCTCTGGGGTCGCACAGAGTCAGACATGACTGAAGCGACTTAGCAGCAGCAGCAGACATATCACCAAATTAAAACCAATTTAAAACACTAAAAATGGGAGAGTTACAGGGCTTGGGAGAATAGTCACTCTACCCAGGGGACTTCATGTTATTTTAAGCACATATTTAAAAAATAGAATAGGGTAGTTGTTCAAGCAGAGAATGACTTTCTTAAAAATCAAAAGGCCAGTGGAAATGTAAAATGGTGCAACTTCTGTGGAAAATGGTATGGCAGTTCCTCAAAACATTAAATACAGAATTACTGTATGACCCAGAAATTCCACTGCTATATAAACCCAAAAGAGTAGAAAGCAGTCTGGGAGGGATCTTTACATACCCATGTACATAGTAGCATTATTCACAATAGTCAAAGGTGGAATCAGCCCAAGAGTCCACCAACAGATTGATAAATAAACAAAATGCGGTCAGTGCATACTATGAAATATTGAAAAGTAGAAGCGTTAGTTGCTCAGTTGTGTCCGACTCTTTGCAACCCCATGGACTGTAGTCTGTCAGGCTCCCCTGTCCATGAAATTCTCCAGGCAAGAATACTGGAGCGGGTCCATTCCCTTCTTCAGGGGATGTGCCTGACCCAGGGATCAAACCCAGGTCTCCTGCACTGCAGGCAAATTCTTTACCATCTGAGCTACCAGGGAAGCTTGACAATGAAATATTATTCAGCCTTAAAAAGAAGGACATTCTGACACTTGCTACAACATGGATGAATTTGAAGAGATTATGCTAAGTGAAATAAAGCAGGCACAAAAGGATAAACATTGTATGATTCTATGATTCCACTTATATAAGATACCTAAAGCAGTCAATTTCACAGAAGGAAGACAGAGGGGTGATTGTCCAGCACTGAGGGAGGGGAGAGGGAGGAGCTATTGAGGCACAGGTTCAGAGTTTCTCTTTTGCATGATGAAGAGAACTCTGTGGATGGAGTGTGGAGACAATTGCATAACAACACGAATGTAGTTAATCACATTGAATTGCACACTTAAGATGGTAATTTTTATGTGTATTTTACCACAATAAAAAATTGAAAATGAGTGATTGGAATGATACATTTATGTTATATATATTTATTTATGTATATATACACATTTATATATGGCTTCCCTGGTGACTCAGATGGTAGAACGTCTGCCTGCAATGTGGGAGACCCAGGTTTGATCCCTGGGCTGGGAAGATGCCCTGAAGAAGGAAATGGCAACTTGCTCGAGTATTCTTGCCTGGTAAATCCCATGGACAGAGGAGCCTGATAGGCTACAGTCCATGTGGTCGCAAAGAGTCGGATATGTATGACCAAGTGACTTCACTTTCACTTATATAACCACAGTTAAATAATAAAAAGCAATTGGTTTGAATTTGTTTCCTTAAATCCCCTTTACTGACTTGCAGCCCAAAGATGCAAGTTGATGTCACCAGATGCCAACAGAAATTTTGGACCTCAACATCCCCTTTGGGTTAAGAACAGTGTCTGAGCCGCAATTAAATACCTCTGTTAACAAACAAATATCAACATAAACTCCCCTGGCAGCTTTGCAGAAGCCACCACCTGGACCCACAGTCTGCTCGAGTCTGTGCCCCAGTGATTCCAAGTTGTGCTGGAGTCTTCTGCACTGACATTGAGGGTGAGCCCTTGGGCCATGTTTCCTTTGAGCTGTATGCAAAGTTCAAAAGATAGTAGAAACAGCCAGAATTTGCCTGTAAGAGCGCATGCTGTCCCAGAATTATCTTATGTTTTATGCCAGGGCAGTGACTTCACACATCACAGTAGCAGAGGATTTCTACAGGGAGAAATTGGCTGATGGAAGCTTTGTCCTGAACCACATACTGCTGGTGTCGTGATATGATGTCCAGAGCAAGTAGTTCACCATTTGGGACCGGTGAAGGACAAGCAAGCAGGGAGAGAGGTGCTATGAACATGTGGGACGCCAGGAGTACTTTGGATCCAGGAGTGCAAGTTCAGGAAGGTCACCATAGCTGTGTATGTGTGTGTGCTCAGTCGTGAGGTCATGTCCAACTCCTTTGCAACCTCATGGACTGTGGTCTTCCAGGCTCTTCTGTCCATAGGATTTCCCAGGACAGAATACTGGAATGGGTTGCCATTTCCTTCTCCAGAGAATCTTCTTGACCCAGGGCTTGAACATGCATTGGCAGGCAGATTCTTTACTACTGCACAATCCAGGAAGCCCTCACCATAGCTGAGTGGAGGCAAAGCTGATGATGGTTATTTTGCCATAACAAAATGCTATAGACCGGATGCCTTACACAGACATTTATTGTCTCTTACTTTAACAGTAAGGTCATTAATCCCATCATGGGGGCTCCACCCTCATGACCTCATCCTGTTACTGAGTCCAAGCTCATACAGCTCTTGCCACACAGTAGGGCAATAAATGGAGAGATGAGTTGTTGGTGCAGGGAATAGCAACTTTATTCAGAAATCCAGCCGACCAAGAAGATGGTGGATTAGCGTCCCATAGAACCATCTTACTCAAGTTAGAATTCAGACTTCTTTTATACTAAAAAGGGAGGGCGTATATTTGGTTGCTGTAAACTTCTTGGTGCCGAAATCCTATGTTCTTGCAGGCGTCCACATAGGTCAGGTCATAGTGTTCCTAGAAGCTTCCAACAAGACAAATGGTATTCTCTGTTTTGCCACTTGTCATCTCTGTGTAAATAGAAGTGTTATACCTTTAAAAATCAGAGCTTTAAGAATGGGCTATCCCATATATTTAGGCTATAGACAACATTCTTAACTCATAGCAAAAGCACTATAATATAAAAGTTACAGAAACAGATCCAATATAGAGTCAGATTTGTTCCCTATTACAATTTAGCCCTAATTACCATCCAGCCACCCCAATTCCGATACTGATACCTCACAAGGTTCTTGGACTTCCCCAGTCAGTAGAAATGGACTAGAGGCCAGACAAGAAGTTGAGGCAAGGCTTTATTGGGGCCACTGCTGTAGCAGGGGAGAGTGAGAACAAGAAACAGGTTCCTTTGCTCCCTCCCTAAGTAGGGAGTAGGGGTTACATGGTTTCTGGTATAGGGTGAAGCTAGAGATGTGTCCAGGGGTCCAGCTGGAGATGTGACCTAGGTGTTTTGCCCACCTCTTTGGTGGTTTTGTGTGCTCCTCTTTGGGGGCATGTGCAGTACCCTGCTTTTGCTCCCAGATCTTTAGAAGTGATAATTGGGTGTTTTTTGGTCTTCTTGTATCTTTTTGTCCACAACTTGCCCTAAATGAGCATGTACACAGTTATTTTTAGCCCCGTATAATTTTATTGTATCTTTTTGCTTAAGGAGAGGTGTGTCCAGGTACAGGCTCTGCAGTACTGCAGCAAGGGTCCCAGGTCCCAGCCTGTACCGAGATAGGGTTGGGGTTTCAACGTATGAGTTTGGGGGACACAAACATTCAGTCTGTAACAAATGTGGTTTTTATCTGAGCCATTCATCCTGTAGCTGGAGTGAGTGTCCCATATGAACTCAGCTCTCAGCCCTTGCACCGCCTGTTCTCACTTTCTGCCATTCTTTGGGCTCCATGTTTCTGCTTCCAACTCCAGTCAGACTGAAGGATTCAGTTTATGAACAGCAAATTAAGTAACCTACACAATATCTGATTTTTAAAAGATATTCTCCTACAGGAGCCCTCCCTGTTGTCTATTAATTGTACCATGTTTTGAAACAACATAATTTTTTTTATTAAAATAAATTTTCTCTTGTATTTTCCCTTCAATTATCACCATGTTACTGGAAACGAGGTAAGGCAATCGGAAAACAGTTGAGTGAGAGAATATACAAACAAACTTTCAAACTGTCTTTCAGCAAGTGAGGCTGAAGTTATTGAATATGCAAATTGCCTTATTAAAAGAAGAATGATGTCTTTTTCAGCAATCAGTTTAATTACAGTGGTACCCTTCAATAGAGAAATCAACTTGTTTCTCAGAATAAAAATTCTTTAGAGAGGGAATTTAGGTATAACACATCTAAATGAGAAGATTTACATGGGGTAGGAAAAAGTACTTACATAAATGGACCACGAGCTGCCAGGAGGGGTGCAGGAGATATCTGATGCCCAGTTGCTCTTCCTGCATCCTGCTGAGCCCTTTTACCTGTCTTGCATTCTCCTGCTCCAAAGCTCAAAAACAGAGAAGGTGTAAAGGCCTATGAAAGGGATTTATCTGAAGGATACATAAGGCTATATATTCCCTACAGGAGTGGTACGGGTTGTGTGGGGTGAGGTGCTTAAGCGCTAGGACTAGAACAAAGTGCTTTAATCATTAAGAAGACTTGTCATCAGAACTCTGTCCATTCTACTCCAAACATTTACCTCTCCCTTCTGCTGCTGCTGCTGCTAAGTCACTTCAGTCGTGTCCGACTCTGTGCGACCCCATAGACGGCAGCCCACCAGGCTCCCCCGTCCCTGGGATTCTTCAGGCAAGAACACTGGAGTGGGTTGCCATTTCCTTCTCCAATGCATGAAAGTGAAAAGTGAAAGTGAAGTCACTCAGTCGTGTCCGACTCTTCGCGACCCCATGGACTGCAGCCTACCAGGCTCCTCTGTCCATGGGATTTTCCAGGCAAGAGTACTGGAGTGGGGTGCCATTTCCTTCTCCAATGCATGAAAGTGAAAAGTCAAAGTGAAGTTATTCAGTCGTGTCCAACTCTGTGTGATCCCATAGATGGCAGCCCACCAAACTCCTCCATCCATGGGATTTTCCAGGCAAGAGTACTGAAATGGGGTGCCATTGCCTTCTCTGTCTCCCTTCTAGTGACCATCAAACTTTGCTCTTCATCAGACAGAGACAACAATGGCCACTAGTGAAGACCTCAGGAAGTTGTTCTGGCTGGGGTAAATAGATCCAGAGAGATCCATATCCCACATCCTATACAATCAGATGCTTCAGTATCATGGAACCTATGGAAAGGTGGCAGACCAGGACCAGGGCAGAGATTTGAAACCAGACTTCTTGGGTTGAATCTTGGCTACAGAAAACATTAACATATTGACTGCGGGCAAATTGTTTATCCTCTGTATGCTTCTGTTTCCTTGTCTATAAGGTGAGGAGATAACCCTGTCTATGTCATAGGATGGTTCTGAAATTAAAAGAGGCAACAGCTGAGTGTAATAGCTGGCATGTAGCAGGCACTCAAAGTTAGTTGGTAGTAGTGGAGGCAGCAGTAGCAATAGCTCAGATCTCCTCTGCACACTCTGATGCTTTGTTACCTTAACTTTTGCACAGTCTGAAATGCAAAACATGAAATTCACACATGAAATGCTCAAGGAATGCACAGGCAAGTGTTCCTTCAGTGAACCTTGTAATCTTGAGCATCTACCATATGTCATCAGTGAACAAGACTGGAAAACAAAACCTCTGTCCTTTTTTGTTCTAGTAGAAAGACAATAAATAAAAAGCATGATAAACTTATAAATGATAGAGCATTTCAGAAGTAGCCACATGGACAAAAAGAGAAAGCAAAGAAAGATGTCTCAGAAGATCTGGGATGAGGTGAGCAGCTGTCATCTAGGTAGATGGTCAAAGTGGGTCTCATCAAGAAGGTGAATCGTAAGCAAAGACTTCTAGTAGGAGAGGAAGGGAGCCATGGATATGCAGGGGGAAAGGTTCCAGGCAGAGGTACAAATTCTCTGGGACAGAAGTGAGTCTTTCAAGTTCCAGGCACAGCAGCAGGTCAATGGGTCTGAAGAGGTATTGGAGAAAAATTGGAGACAGTGTCAGAAGGCAATAGTAGCCAGATTATATAGAGCCTTGTGGGCCACCATAATGATTTTGGCTTACAATTGGATGAAATAAGGAAGCTTTAGAAGATTATGATCAAAGGAGTAGTATTATCTGACTCATATTTTAAAAGGAAAAACACGATTTTGAGTTAATTGGCATGAATATGGGACCTGTGAGGAGACTACTACACATATCTGGACTGGTCGCAGTGGATATGAAAATATTCTAAATGTGGCAAAATTTTAAAGGACAATCCAATGCACTTTAATAGATTGAATGTGGATCCGAGAGACAGAAAGGAGACGAGATGACTCCAAGATTTCATTTAATTAAAACACGTTACTTTGAAAACAAGGACTCCCTGACAACCTTGTTTATTGTGAAAACAAGTCTACATTTACATTTACATGATTTAAATTGCCATGTATTTACCTAGAGTACTGAACTAATACAACTAAATACAGCATATTAAAAATGAAATCAAATTAAGAACATATCACCTACATCTCAGATAAGGAAAAGTTCATACGAAGAAATTCAAGTGATAGATGGATTGCACTCACCAATATTTTATTTTTGCATGTTTCTTGAACACAACAAATCTGTTCCTACCTCAGAGCCTTTGCACATGTGATTCCTTATTCCTAAAGCATCCTTCTCCCACATTTGAGCAGTCGGCTCTTTTTCCTCATTAGCTCAAGTATCCTCTCCAATTCGATCATATATCTGTTGTATTAGTCAGGGTTCTCAGAGAAACAGAACCAATAAGGTGCATATAAAATGAGAAAGAGTTTTCTTATAAAGAATTGGCTCACATGATTACAGAAACTGAGAAGTCCTAAGGTCTATAGTCGTTAAGCTAGAAAACCAGGAAAGCTGATGGTTTACGCTCCTCTCTGAAAGCTAGCAGGCCTAGGGTCCAGGAGGGGCAGATGTTTCAGTTCGAATGTGAAGGCTGGAAGAAATGATATCCCAGATAATGCATTCAGGCAGGAGGAGTTCCCTCTTATTTTTGAGACAATCAGCCCTTTCCTTCTATTTGGGCCTTCAACTGATTGAATAAGGCCCACCCACATTGGGAAGGGCAATGTGCTTTGTTCAGCCTACTGATTCAAATGTTAATCTCATCCCAAACACCCCTACAGACACACCCAGAATAACATGTCAGGGCGCCCCCAAGGTGCACACATAAAACTAACCATTACATCTGCTTTGTCCCTATTGCTTCTGTCATTTTATGAGATTATCTTAGTTTTTGGTTGTTTCTCTATGTGCTTGTCTTCCCTGTGAGAAGATAATCTCTGCCAGCAGTTTGTTGAACAAATGAATAAGTGAATAAATGAAGGAAAAATAATTGCACATGTGATTTGAGTTTTAGGAAAGAGAGGCATGGAATTTCACTGAGACCAGGTGAGGTTGGTACAGAGAGATGATGGTACTTGATGAGAAACAGAAGGAGCCTGAGGAAGACTGGATGGGACTGGGAGGAAGAAGATAGGATGAGATCAAACTTTATGGGAAGAAACAGAAATCCATCTCTGACAGCCAAATCCCCCTGCATGCATTCTGGCTTTTATTTTTAATCTGGAGTAAAATATCTCCTGACCTGACCCCACTGACTATCAGCCAATGCAACAAATCAAAACCCAGAGCAGGGTGGGTCCTGGGCTGGGCTTCTCTGGGAAAGTGAGGGGGCAGCAAGATTGGAAACGAACTCATGGTCTCATTCCAGCTCTGGGCAGCCATTTGTCTGAGGACACAGGGGCCGGGTGGGCCTAGTTCATCACAATGGCAAGGCGACCTCCAGAGGCCCAGACCGGGACAGTTAGGAGGGAGAGCCCCATAGACACAAACAACCTTCTGCCAGAGTTCTTACTTCAGGAGTCCCATGGGCACATGGAGTTCTGTGTTTTGCTGACTGATTTTAATGAAAAGTGAAAAGAGAAGCTGTCTTCAAGTGTTAAATGCTACGTGCATAAATGTTATCAAAACGGCAAAGAAAAATGCCCCACATATGACTTAAGCTAAAATCCTCTTTCCCAAGTTGTCATGGGATTTTTTTTTGAATAAATCTTAAACAGCATGATTGGTTTTAGAGACAGTGTTTGCAGTATCTTCCTCAGGGGTTCTCTCTACAGTGAGGTTCTAGAGGGGCTGAACTGTGTGGTCAGCATTTGATCAGAGTCTCAGAGACAGGACAGGTCTTTCTGGGTGGGGTCACTGGGAGGGGACACAGCCTGGGAAGGGGAGAGACAACCACCTGGGCCCTGGGTAGGCAGGGAGGGGCCAGAGCACAGAAACACCGGCCTCGAGCAAAGTCTGTCCACACCCTGTCCTTCCGGGTAGGGGTGGCCCCTGCTGGGGACAGGTTGGGAGCCACTGTATGGTGGTCAGTGCCTTTCCTCCTGCTTCTTGTCCGAGAACGAGGGGCCTGGCCCCTGTCTGTAGCCAGCCTGACTCAGTGCCCAGATCTTGGGAAGGTTCTGCTCTGGGATTCAAGAAGATAGAGACCCAGCCCTACCCATAGGAACCTAAAATCATGGGAGGAACCCTACAAGGGGAGAGAGGCCCACTCTGGGACAAGAGGGGCTGTGACCTGAGTCTGCAGAGCTCAAGGTGGGCACAGTTCTGGGACCAGAGCCCTTGAGTCAGTTTATATGGGAGGTGAAAGGAGATGGCTCTCCAAACGGGTGACAGGGACCAAGGCAAGAGCCAGTGTTGAGAATAACCTACTCCAAGGAATGGCTAGGAGCTGGCCCTATCTGGATTCAATACAGAAATTCCCTAGATCCCAACAGGCCTAAGGATGTGGGGTCAGGGGAAGGATGGTGGAAACAGCTGTGGGAGTTGATGATCAAGCCTCTAACTTTTTAAAGTGACTCTGGAGCATCAAGCTGAAAAAGAACACAGACAAGTCAGTAAGAAACAACTCAAAAGGAAAATAGAAAAAGATGTAAAGAGACCCTTTACAGAAGTGGATATCCAAGTAGCCAATGAACATGCAAATAGGTGCTGGACCTTGTAACCATCAGGGAAATGTAAATAAAAACCGTAGTGAAATATCAGCACACAAAATGGCAAAACCAGAAAAGATGAAAAGAGCCAGGGGTTGACAAGCCTGTTGAGCCAACAGAGCTCTCAGCCCTGCTGGTGGAAGTGGGGATTGGTACAACCACTCAGGAAAACCGTTTTGCACCATCTTCCCTGTGTATACTCCACTAGGCACTTGCTCCACTATGCTCTGCCTGCAAGGCAGCACCCGGTCAGCTCATGCACAAGCACCAGCCGCACTAAACATAATCACCCACACAGGAAACCATCAAAAGTCCATCCGCGGGAGGGCAGGGGTGGGGGATAAATGGACCGCTGTGCAGTTACAAGATGGATGACTGCAGGCATGTTGTAATTCAGTTTAAGCATTTCTAAAAATGACTTGGGGTTGGGAAGAGTGGGAGGAGCTAAGGCCTTAGGGCGGGCTCCTGGGAGCTGGAGGAGAGGAGTGAGGACAGTGGTGGTGTCCGTGGTGCTTTGTGGCTTTGAGAGCATAAATCAGACCGTGACGCCCCTGTTTCCCGCTCTGTGATGCATTTTGGCTGCACGTACGATGAAACCCAAGCTCGGCCCCCACGACCACGTGTCCAGCCCGCACCTGCACTTCCTCTCTGTCCTCATTCACTCTGCCTAGCCACCTTGCCCTTGTCAAGGTCACTCCCACCTCCGGACATTTCCCTGGCTCTATTTCTCTTCCCCTAGAGTTTTATTCAGTTCATCTCTTGGGAGAGGTTCCCTGACCACCATTGGAGCCGCTGCATTAATTGTACAAGCCCAGGGGGTGCTGCTGTATCCCCTCTCCCCAGGGTCCACGTAAGGACACCTTGGGGTTGGTGCAGGATGCTGCCTAGCCAGACGCTCCTTTTTCCTTGATACGTCACTCCACTTTCTCCCTAGGTGTTAATATAGATGTTCAGTTGTCTGAAATGACCTTGTTCATTGTCAATTGTTCATTGTCTGTTCTCTCCCACGAGAATAGAAGGTCTTCGAGGGCAGAGACCTCATCCTTCTTGTTTACAGCACTAGCCCCAATACCTAAGTCAAGATAGGTGTTTACTAATTAATTACATGTTGAATGAATAAATAAAAGGACAGCTGGGAAGTGAGGGTGACTGTGGGAGCTCCCAGAGCTGGCGAGGCCCTCAGCCCAGGGCCTACACAGACGACCCCAACTAGCCACTATCTTGCTGGACTGCTGAGAGAATTAATATGATCCCCATTTTCCAGGTTGGGAACCTGAGGCTTGGAGACAAGAGAGGTGGTGTTCATGAGAAAGGATCACAACCAAAATTTAAACTCAAGTTTACTCCCCACCCAGGCCCTGCTCAGAGCACACACTCCTTTACCTGCTCATCACTGGGCAGACTCTGGGACCTCCTGGAATTGCAGCCTTTGGAGTGAAACAAGGGGGCTGCTGGGGATACCCTAGGCCTGGCACGGTCCAGGGACGAGCTCTGTGGGTACTGCCAGGAGTCCTTCTCTGCCCCTTCCCCCATCTGAGAATGGTGCTGGCAGCTGCTACAGCCCACTAAGCTCAGAGACTGTCTGTTTCATTGCTGGAGACAGCTTTCAGAGCAGTCCAAATCCTCTTCAAACCACCTTGGCAGCGCCTGGCCACGCTGGCCAGATCAAATTTGAAGTTCCAGTGGCTGACAGGCACCGGCTGACTTGATGACAGAAGCGGTTAGGTCAGTGCTTCCTAGCTGGTTCGTTCCTCGTGGAAGTTGAGGCCATGGTTGCCCACAATCCTAGCTCCGCTCCTCTCGGAGCACTGACACCCTGCCTGGGTACACGCTGTCTGCTGGGCACTCTGGGGTCCTGCATGTGGCACCCCCATAGCCTGTACATGTGTCTGCCAGGTTTCCTGCACCCTGTGACCCCTCAGCCCCTCACCCTCTGGACCCCCTAATGTAAGGAACCTCAAGCAGGGAAACTACCTTCCCTCTTACTACCTGAAACCGAAGCTCTCTCCTCCTGAAGCAGCCTCTTTTATACGGCCCAGCTGTCTCCTGCACAGGCCCTGGGTGCCCACCACACCCCTCCATGACCACCGGTTGTCTAATTAGCAGTTCCCAGTGGAGTAGCCACAGAGGCACGTGACAAGGAAGCCTTCACACCCAGCCCAGGCTCAGTTCCTATAGGTGGAAATGATGTATTCTCTATAAATCAAGAAGGAATAAAAGTCATGACCTCTGTATGGTCCCAAACCTATTTGCATCCTGCGTGCCCTCACTTTGGGACAGAAAGGACTGGAGCCACAGTGCGACAGCAGGGCACACTGGCCTCCAACTCTGCACCACCCCATGTTCGCACCTCCCCACACTGCCCTCCAGGAAGCCCAGTCAGAAGGGAGGAGCCAGGTTTGTTGGGACCCTGGGATTTGGGCCCCAGGGAGATTGTCTCCCTTCGTGCACATGCGATGTTGCTTCAGTCGTCAGACTCTTTGCAACCCCATGGACTCTACTCCGCCAGGCTTCTCTGTCCATGGGGTTCTCCAGGCAAGAATACTGGAATGGGTTGCCATGCCCTCCTCCAGGGGATCTTCCCAACCCATAGATTGAACCTGTGTCTCCTGCATTGCAGTCGGGTTCTTTACTGTCTGAGCCACCCGGGAAGCCTGCTTGGTTCCCTAGAGCTGCCAAAATTTGGCACATCTCCTAAAGCGATGGAGTGGATGAAGAAAGCCATTATGCAAAATTTCAGCCTCCTGTGGGTAGATAACAGGCTGGGGGGCGGGGCAGGGAGGGGGCAGGAAACAAGGCCTGTGCCTTTGTCCCTAATGCAAGCACACTGACAGGGGCTCTGGATCGCAGTCAGGTCCCCTAGGGCACGGCCTGTGCCTCATTCTTGTGTCCTTCCCTCTGCAGACCCAGCACCTAGGGGCCGGATAGTTACAAGAACGCCGAGAGTATTTAGCAGGCTATCGTACTAGTTTTCCTGGGGCTGCTCTAACAAATTACTACGAACTTGGTGACTTAAACAAGAGAAATGTATTCTCTCACAGTTTCAGAGGCCAGAAGTCTGGAGTCAAGGTGTCAGCGGGGCTGTGTTTCCTCGGGGGCTCTAAGGGAATATACACCCCTTGCCTCTTCCAGCCGCTGGCAGCTGCTGTCAATCACAGCATCCCCTGATTTGTACTCACCTCACTCCCACCTACGGTCTGTCTATACATCCCTTCTGTGCTGTGCTCTGTTAGGTCTCATTCTCTCCGGGTTTCTCTTATAAAGTTACACGTGATCACATTTAGGACCCACCTGAGTAAGCTAGGCTAAGCCCCTCCTTTCAAAATCCCACATGAGGCGATAGTCACAGGTTCCAGGGGTTAGAAAGCAAATATGTTTTGAGGGAGATGTACTTTTTCTGTCTGCCACAGCTATTATTGAATGCCTTGGGATCTCAGGGCAGGCTTTGTCTCACTGGGTGCTCGTGGCTACTGTTGGGCCAGGTGCTGGCATTGCCCCATTGGATGCATGGGGGGCAGACGGAGAGTGGGGACAGAGCAGGAATATCGATGTTCCTGATGATAATGGAACAGACGTCTAGAGGCTCTGGTCATTCTGCTTAGATGCGCAGCACCCACTGGGAGCATTGTGGACAGAGTCTTGTGTGATGGAGCACTGTGGACCCGGCCTTGGTGACTGGCGTGGAGGTTCATGGAGTCTGATAGGGCTGAGGCTAGTCCTGTTCCTGCCTCAGTTTCCACATTATACCAGCTCACAGCAGAATTATTCTGCATATCAGGGAAAACTGCATATTAGGGAAAATAGCACATGAAGATCCATAGCTCAGGGTGTAGCAAAGAGTATCTGCTGCTGCTGCTGCTAAGTCACTTCAGTCGTGTCCGACTCTGTGCGACCCCAGAGACGGCAGCCCATCAGGCTCCCCCACCCCTGGGATTCTCCAGGCAAGAACACTGGAGTGGGTTGCCATTTCCTTCTCCAGTGCATGAAAGTGAAAAGTGAAAGTGAAGTCGCTCAGTCGTGTCTGACTCTTAGCGACCCCATGAACTGCAGCCTACCAGGCTCCTCAGTCCATGGGATTTTCCAGGCAAGAGTACTGGAGTGGGGTGAAAAGAATATCTAGTCAATGATTATTCCATTTATTTAATTGGATAAATGTTCCTGATCCCTCTAGGGTGCTAAGCTGGGTGATGGAACAGTTTGCAGGGAGAGTGTCAGCACCTCCTGGTCACTGGCACCAGCAGCAGTGGTAGGAGTTCTCCGGGGACAATGCCAGTTGCTCCTTGTCTGTCCCCTCCTTCATGCCTGCATATCACAAAGACACATCAAGAACATTCCTTCTAAAATGCTGGAGTCGGGGTGACACAAATCCTTTCTCTACAGGGACTCGTGGGGTATGGGGCAAGTACAGAAGGAAATGATGTTCTGGGGTGAGAGGTGTCATCCAAGTTGTCATCTAGATCTTGGAGGATAAAGCTGTAAAAAAAGGAGAGGGGAGTAATGTCTCTTCTAAGGGGCATTGCTTGAACTGAGTCCCACAGGATGCAACCGCTGGATACTTGAGCTTTAAGTGAATAACTGAAAGCTTGCTAAAGACAGGTGCACTCTGTGTCTTGGGGAAAGTGGTGGTGGGGATCAGGAAACAAGGCTGACAGCACGATAAGAACTCTGCTTGGGGAGACCCTGGTAACAGCACTGCTTGGGGATTACATGGTCCTAAAGAGGAGAGTGACAAAACTGGCTTAAAACTCAACATTCAAAGAACTAGGATCATGGCATCTGGTCCCATCACTTCATGGCGAATAGATGGGGAAAAAATGGAAACAGTGACAGACTTTATTTTCTTGGGCTCCAGAATCACTGAGGATGGTGACTGTGGCCTTGAAATTAAAAGACGCTTGCTCCTTGGAAGGAAAGTTATGACCAACCTAGACCGCATATTAAAAAGCACAAACAGACCTTTGCCAACCAAGGTACATAGGTCTGTTGAAGAAGACTCTTGAGAGTCCTTTGGACTTCAAGGAGATCAAACCAGTCCATCCTAAAGGAAATCAGTCCTGAATATTCATTGGCAGGACTGATGCTGAAGCTGAAACTCCAATACTTTGACCACCTGATGCGAAGAACTGACTCATTGGAAAAGATCCTGATGGTGGGAAAGATCGAGGACAGGAGGAGAAGGGGATGACAGAGGATGAGATGGTTGGATGGCATCATTGACTTAATGGCCATGAGTTTGAGCAAGCTCTGGGAGATAGTGAAGGACAGGGAAGCCTGGCATGCTATATTCCATGGGGTGGCAAAGAGTCTGACATGACTCAGGGACTGAAAAATGACTGGATGGTCAGAGTCCTGGCCGGAAATCTAGGTCACACCCCAGAGTGGCTAGAGAGAGTTTAATGACAAGAGCACTCACAACAGTGTGGGGAGATAGTCAAAGAAAACACCAAGGGATGAAGAGGCACCCAAGGACTAGCAGCAGTGAATAGTCATAACCAGTACTACCTCAAAGCCTGAAGGGTCAAGGAAAGAGCCATCTCCAGACCCGGAGATCTCCAGCAGTGGGAGAGAGCCATCTGATGGGAACTGTGGCCTTTAGCAGAGGAATGCCACCACTCTCAACCTAGGCCTCAGAAGGGAGAAAGTCACGGCAAAACTGCCAACTGCCCTCATTCTCTTGTGGGCTCTCCAATGTCCATTCCCAGCCAGAAATTGGAGGGCCTGGGAGCCTGTGAATGAAGTCCTTATGGATCAGTTTCCTGGAGTACAGAGCAGGAAGAGAAGAATGGGGTGTAGGTCTGGAGGGGCGGAGAATCCTGCCTGATGATGAAGACGGTGACAAAAATGATGATAATAGTGTGATGGTGCTGCTGCTGATGGTGGTAGTGATTGTGATGAGGACCGTGGCATTGACTGTGTGGTTATGGCAGGGAAGGTGGTGAGGTCAGCGCTGGTGATAATGATGTTGAAGATGAAGATGGTGACGGTGATAATGGTGGCGGTAATGGTGAGGGTTTTGGTGATGATGGTGGCCGTGATAACGTGGTGATGGCAGAGATGGTGGTGATGGTGGTGATGCTGCTGCTGTTGCTGCTAAGTCGCTTCAGTCGTGTCCAACTCTGTGCGACCCCGTAGACGGCAGCCCACCAGGCTCCCCCGTCCCTGGGATTCTCCAGGCAAGAACACTGGAGTGGGTTGCCACTTCCTTCTCCAATGCATGAAAGTGAAAAGTGAAAGTGAAGTCACTCAGTCATGTCCGACTCTTCGAGACCCCATGGACTGCAGCCTACCAGGCTCCTCTGTCCATGGGATTTTCCAGGCAGGAGTACTGGAGTGGGGTGCCACTGCCTTCTCCGGATGGTGGTGTTAGTGATTATGATAGTGATGATGGTGATGGTGATGGAGATTACAATGATAGTAAAGAGTTTTTACATTTCTATATAACCACTCATTTCTATATATTTCTATATAACCACTTTGACAGAATTTCTGTCAATGTTCTAAGGGCTTTCAAGCTTCACACCAGCCCAGTAAGATAGCGTAGTAGAAATTCTCAGAAACTTGGGAGATCTATACATGGATCAATAGCCAGAATTATCCTCTGCTCCCTTGGACCTCCCCCAAAACACATGGTTTGGCAAAGCACCTGATCCTAGTGACTTGTATTTTAATTATATGTGGATTTGCTCATCTTCCTTACTTCTCTGTGAACTTCTCTAAGTAAGTTTGATGTCTGATCATCACTGAAAGCCAGGGCTTGACAGTGTCTAAGCAGACTGCCTACCACTCAAAACTTGCAAGCCAATGATGATGAATCAGTGAATGAATGAATGAGCAAATGAATAAAGAGAGAGTCTGTGACAACGGATGTGGAAAGCTAGGTCTGGACTGAGCCCTGCTCTCCTGGCCCATCACAGGCACTTAGCATATATTGGAGAGGGGCCAATACAGTGGCACTGTGGCATTTCTGTTTCCTCTGGTGCCTATTTCCTCACGCTGAAGCATGAACTGAAAAACATCCGAGCTTTACAAACCTATTTAGTTCCCTAAAACTTACCCAAGTCCAAACTCTGAGCTTAGAGTGAGGATGTTTGTTCTACATCTCAATACTGTACATGGAAACCCACAGCCCAACATAGCTCAGAATTGCTCATCACCTTCGGATTGTTGTATTAATAAGTGAAAATACAGAGAAACACAAACCTGTCTTCCTGTTCATGTTAATTTTGGTCCCAAAAAAACATTGCTAAAACATATTGCTGGATATGCCACAGATGTTCCTTCTCTTACACGTGCGAGATATTGAAAGTGAGAGCTGGACACTTTGACAGAATTTCTGTCGCTTTGATGATAACTGTGGTCAGGCCATTTTCCTAATGCTGGGGCCTTCCTTTTATCTGACCATTCCCCTGCGCAGAGGTCCTTATTGGGGCTGGTGTGTAATTCTGTATATTCTACCACAACCTGCTTGAATAGACTGATAAAGGTAAGCAATTTAAAAAATACGTTGAGCTGTGTCATCTCTTGTCAATTCACCTGCTAATTTCACTCTATGGAAAGTTTATATAAGTAACTGCTTGGAGGGTTACTAAGTAGAATCTCAGATTCCCAGAGCTCATTAATGTGAGAGGTGACCTGGGCAGGACGTGAGGGTCTTCAGTTTGATACTGAAGCTTTAACTAACCATATAGAAGAGATTTGGAGACACTTAGCAGTTTTTAAAGAACCTGGCAGAACAGCATTGTGTTCTCACATCTTGTGCTAGTTTATCTTTCAAGGGTAATAGCCACTTTTTTAGAACAAGAAAGTGTCATCATTTAGAGTGATTACCACCTAAAGAGAAGAAATACACCCGCATTCTATGGCTTCTAGGCTTTTCCTTACCATGTGAGCAGCTGATTTGTATAAGCTTCCGCAAAGGGGAGCAGGGTGAATTCTCTGTTCAGACAGTGATATTGTTACCTGGACCACGTCATTGTTACAGGGAGCTGGCCCTCCTGGGGCAGGGAGGGATGTGTCCTTGTCTGAGAGCTTTTTCTTTAGAAACTCTCTGTGGGGCTGGGATCAGGCTGGGTGAGAGCCCTTTGAGCAGCCTGGGGAGTGAGAACAGGGAGCCAGTGGGGCTCCAAGGAGCTGGACTGGTATCAGCCACTAGGATGGGGCACCCTGCAGGCAGAAGGTGTAGGCACAACCACCTGGACGGATCCGCACTAGCAGAACTTGTGTTTCATTGATGTGCCCACTGACAGACAGGAGAAGTGCAGTGAGGAAGGAGACCCTGAGGAGGTGGGGGTACAGCCCAGGCCAGGGCATTTTTGAGGTGGCCATGTCTGCTTCCTAGTTATTTATTTATTTGACTAATTCTTCACGACTTCTTCAAGTGAGACACTGGCCACCTCATTATGGATGCTCAATGCTAATTAGCATTGATGAGGAGCCAGGCCAAGTGGGCAGCTACATGCCAGACCCCCAACATAAGACAGAAGGAGCTGGAGCTCTGGCCAGAGTGACTAGCGCTCTGGTTTCTGCTGACACCTCCACTGCAGGCAAAGTCAGTCTTGCAGGACCACTCCAGACCATCAGTGCTGTTTTGTGCATTGAGTGAGTCTTGATAGCCACATGACACAAATAAAGACAATCATTTTTACCCACTGAGTATGGGATATGGACTTGGCAGTAACCCTTGTGCCAGCACCATTTGTCTCTGCCTAGAGCCTAAGCAGGAACCTGAGATGTAAAGGGCTTCTCAGGAGGTATTTAAAGGGGCCTGGGTTCAAACCGGGTAAACACCTTCCCAAATAATCACACCTGCACTAGTGCTGGGTATCCAGTCCAAGTGGAGAATGCAGGGGGTCATTTGCCAAATTCAAGACCAAGGACTCCCATTCCAGGGAGGACTGAATCACCCAGACAATCGTCTTTAATCTCCTCTCAGCTGTATCCAACTAAACCCTACCTGGAGATGGGTGAAGACACTGTCCCTTTCCTTATTTAAATGGACATACAACATTGCTGAATTACAGGTGACAAGAGAATGCACAGCCCACAAGAGAAATCCCACGAAGGACCTGAGGATTGACCCTGAATGCCCCCTCCAACCCAGGAGACTCATCCCAGGTATTTCCAAGGGAAGCAGAGTCAAGCAGAGGGCCTCTAAAGGAGAAAGGAGAAGGCAGGCTTTGCTTGTAAGGGCAAGAACTTTTCACCTTCTCTTCAGAATTAAGAGGTTTGCTTTCATTCAAACTATGGCAGGACCACCAATGTTGGATGTGATAGTGGAATATCAGTTTATTTCTTAGACAAGTCATGCATGTGTAACAGTCTACTTCATGCAGGACCATCTACCGTGGAAGTGAAACTCATGGCTCTAAGGGAGTGTAGTGGTTACTATTGTGTCAACGTGGCCAGGCCATGGGACCCAGGTATTTTGTCAAACACATTTGGATGTTGCTGTGAAGGTATTTTTTAATGAGAATAACAGTTATATAAGCAGACTTTGAGTAAAGCAAATTGTCCTTCATAGTGTGAATGGTCTCCATCCAATCATTTAGAGGCCTTAATAAAGACAGACAACCCCCAAGGAATCAGGAATTTTGCCAGCAGACTGGCTTTGGACTTGAACTACAACAGCAGCTCTTCCCTGAGTCTCCAGCCTCTACTCTGCAGATTTTGGACTTGCCAGCCTGCACAATCGCATGAGCAAATGCCTTAAAATAAACCTGCATATGTATGTGTGAATGCATATATCTACCTACCTAAATACATTCTACTGGTTCTATTTCCCTGGAGAACCAAACACTGAGTAATACCAGTAGGAACTAGGAAGAAGGAAGCACGGTTTGCAGAGACCAATAGAAGACAGAAGATTCTAGGTGGCACCAGAGTGGAGGTGTTGTCATGACAGCCTATTCAACACATGCATTTTCCTTTCCCAGCCTGAAGACTGGGTGCCAGGCCATGGGGCCTGGGCATGCTCATTTACCTTGTGAAAAGTATGATGCCTGAGAAATGCAGTTCTGTGGCCTGTCTTTCTCTGAATGGAGATTGCTCCAAGAACAGGAAAATGAAATATCTAGATATAAAAAGAAAACCTCATTGCTGAGATTGCTGCTGCGACTTGCTTTCCACAGAACCACATGGTTCTAAACCTAGAAAGCTGCATAAGAATGGCAGGTAGGGAAGTAGGTATGCATAGGGTGCTCCTCAGATCAGATCAGTTGCTCAGTCATGTCCGACTCTTTGCAACCCCATGAATCACAGCACGCCAGGCCTCCCTGTCCATCACCAACTCCCAGAGTTCACTCAGATTCACGTCCATCGAGTCAGTGATGCCATCCAGCCATCTCATCAGCTGGGCATTGTTTTTGCTTTGGCTCCATCCCTTCATTCTTTCTGGCGTTATTTCTCCACTGATCTCCAGTAGCATATTGGGCACCTACTGACCTGGGGAGTTTCTCTTTCAGTATCCTATCATTTTGCCTTTTCATACTGTTCATGGGGTTCTCAAAGGCAAGAATACTGAAATGGTTTGCCATTCCTTTCTCCAGTGGACCACATTCTGTCAGATCTCTCCACCATGACCCGCCCATCTTGGGTTGCCCCACGGGCATGGCTTAGTTTCATTGAGTTAGACAAGGCTGTGGTCCTAGTGTGATTAGATTGACTAGTTTTCTGTGAGTATGGTTTCAGTGTGTCTGCCCTCTGATGCCCTCTTGCAACCCTACCGTCTTACTTGGGTTTCTCTTACCTTGGGTGTGGGGTATCTCTTCAGGGCTGCTCCAAGAAAGCGCAGCCAGTGCTTCTTACCTTGGACGAGGGTATCTCCTCACCGCCGCCCTTCCTGACCTTCAACATGGGATAGCTCCTCTAGGGCCTCCTGTGCTCACGCAGCCACGGCGTGGGGTTGGTCCTCCCGGCCACCGCCCCGGTGCTCCTACCGGAGTAATTTTCTTGGTCTCCAAAATCACTGCAGATGGTGACTGCAGCCATGAATTTAAAAGATACTTGCTCCTTGGAAGAAAAGCTATGACCAACCTAGACAGCATATTAAAAAGCAGAGACATTACTATGCCAACAAAGGTCCATCTAGTCAAAGCTATGGTTTTCCCAGTAGTCATGTATGGATGTGAAAGCTGAGCACAGAAGAATTGATGCTTTTGAACTGTGGTGTTGGAGAAGACTCTCAAGAGTCCCTTGGACTGCAAGGAGATCCAACCAGTCAATCCTAAAGGAAATCAGTCCTGAATATTCATTGGAAGGACTGATGCTGAAGCTGAAACTCCAATACTTTGGCCACCTGATGCGAAGAACTGACTGACTGGAAAAGACCCTGACGCTGGAAAAGATTGAAGGCAGGAGGAGAAGGGGACGACAGAGGATGAGATGGTTGGATGGCATCACCGACTCGATGGACATGAGTTTGAGCAAGCTCCAGGAGTTGGTGTTGGACAGGGAAGCCTGGAGTGCTGCAGTCCATGGGGTCACAAAGAGTCGGACACGACTGAGCGACTGAACTGAACTGAACCTGAGTAAATGCGAATGGCAAAGAGCCAGGCCGCCCCTGGCTTCTGGAGGGTGATGATCAATGTAAAGCATGTCCTATTGTTTTGAGGCACATTGGTCCACCTTAATATGGCTCAGTGTTTATTAAGGGAATCTGAGGGGTCAGCTACCTGCCACTGTGGGGAGCTAATGCTTCCATCTCACACAATTCGATGAGCCAGATGTTTTGCTTTCTTGCCAATTCCATCCCCCGAAAGGAAAAGATGGGTAAGCCACTGAAGTGTTTTGACTGAAGTGTCTTTGGTGTTCCCTTTCTAATAAAGGGCCATATATTAGTGCCGAACAGTCATTTTTTCCAGCACTAAAGTAATACCGGGACTCTCATTGCTCAAGAAACTGCTGAGCAGAATCTTCCAACAATGTGTCTCCCCGGCATTCCTTAACCCTATTGATAATGATAAAGTCTCATAAATCTAGGTAAATCTTTAATTACGCCTTTGGAACATGGTGATATTACGACTGTGACATAGTCATAAAGGGCACATTCAAAATTAGCTCTGTATACATTTTATGAATATGTAAGAGGGTAGAGGTGGCTTGAGTTTAAAAGGAAAGACCAAAAAAAAAGATATTGTGTTTTTTCTATCTTGTCACAATCATCTTTTAAAATGGGATTTTAATTCCTTTTTAAAAATAATTGTTGGGGAAAACTCCCTCTCTTGACTTGTACCATTTTTATTAAAATCCATGGCATCAGCTTTGCTGAACTCTACTGCATGTTTACAAAGCCTGCAATCTGCAATAAAGGGAGTACATTCCTGTATGCTAGAACACCTTTTGGCCTAAAAATTGTTCTTCTTTATATTAAGTATGTGTGAGATATTTATGAAGAATGGAGTGCTGTTTTTATGAGGCCCTAAGAAAGCCTAGGGTTTGTTTCCTTCCCTCCAATCAGGGTGGCTGCAGTCTCGTCCTTCCCCCACCCCTGTGTTTGGTTAGTAGCCCTGTGCAATTTATTTTTATCTTCAGCCAACGCATATATTTTTACTTGTGTGAATAATATGGAGAAAGATTAAGTTCTTTTATTTTGCTAATTAAACTGCATTTTTCAAAATCCAGTGAGGTAGTAAGTGACAGGATTAACAAGGGCACTTTGCAGTTTTGCTGTTTTCTTGATGAGATTGGAGGTATTTGATATTAGAGTAGGAGCTGATGAAGTGGTTTCCTCTGTGTGTATGAATGCATGACCCTAGTTTATCACCACAGCTTCATAAAGAAGTCTTCCTTGCTGTCGAGAAAGCCCAACCAAGAGTGAAAATGACATTAGCAAAAAGCAAAACGAAAGGTCAGTAGAGCAGGAGGAGAAGGGGGAAGGAAAAATGCATTCCTTTGCTTCCCACCCCCCCCCACCCCCCGCCACCCTCCACGAGGGGTTAAGAGTCTTCCCTCAGTTACGGGCTCTGTGCTGATGAAACCGTCAGAGGGCAAGCAGAGCCTCAGAACTGCAGGCTCCTGTAACAGGGACATCTTACTGAGCCTCTGGAGTTTAAAGGTAAAAAAAAATCTTATATTTAAGGAAACAAAAGCAGAGAGATACTAAGGCACATGAGGAAAGCAGTAGCTGCCTCTCTCCTGGGCCCAGTAGACTTGTTCCCATAAGAATCCATGCACCGCTTGGGACCCACCCGGCTTTTTCACATCTACCTGGGCTTAGAGCTCATCTTCAGGGCAGTCAGATGCCAACCCAAGGGAGTAGGCGAGGACTGCCCATTTCCTTCCACTTACCTTCCAGTCCTCTCCTGTTTTCTCCTTAGGAGAGCCAACTGAAGTGAAGGAGTGATGCCACGTAGAGAGAGAAATCAAAGTGGAGGAGTGGTTTGCCAAATCCCTCGTGGTGACCAGAAAGGATAAGACTAGGGCAGGGGTGAGGACAAGGTCAGGGGGGTGCTGGGGAGCTGCCGGGCCGACTCAGGGCTGGGTACCTCGGTGCGGTAAGTACAGGCAAGGCCACCGTGTGTGTGTTTATTGTATTACTAGCTTAGCCCTTTCAATTCTTAAGGTCATCTTCCCTATAAGCACATATTATGTTTTTTCATAGAGAATAATTTACACAGAGAAAAAGACACATTAAGTGCATGGCTGGGTGAATCTTGACAAATGCATGCGTGCTCTGCTAAGTCGCTTCACTTGTGTCTGACTCTGCGATCCTATGGACTATAGCCCACCAGGCTCTTCTGTCCATGGGATTCTCCAGGCAAGAATACTGGAGTGCGTTGCCATACCCTCCTCCAGGGAATCTTCCCCACCCAGGGATAATCAAATCCGCATCTCTATGTCTCCTGCATTGGCAGGCAGGTTCTTTATCACCAGCACCACCTGGGAAGCCCTGACAAATGCATACACTGGTGTAATCCACATACTATTGAGGACTAGGAAATAGAAGATTTCCATTACCCTAGAAAGTTCCCCCACACTCCTTGCTCCTTTGCAGCCAGTGCTTTCCTTCTTACCCACTCAAGCAACCACTGTTCTCTGTTCTATACATAAGTTAGTTTTGTCTGTTCTAGAAAGTGAAGTCTCTCTGTCGTGTCTGACTCTTTGAGACCACATGGACTGCAGCCTACCACGGTCCTCTGTCCATGGGATTTTCCAGCCAAGAGTACTGGAGTGGGTTGCCTTTTCCTTCTCCAGGGGAGCTTCCCAACCCAGAGACTGAACCCAGGTCTCACACACTGCAGGCAGATTCTATTCTAGAACTTTATATAAATGAAATCCTACTGAAAGTACTCTTCATGCCTGGCTTCTTTCTCTCAGCACAAATATGTCTGTAATTTTTCTGCTGCGGATATCAATAGTTTCTCATTTTTTATTGCTGAGTTTCATTTTGTTGTATGAATCTACCACAAATTTTATATCTGTTGTATTTTGATGGACATTTGGGTTGCTTCCAATTTGAGACAATTATAAACAAAGTTGCTGTGCTCATTTTTGTGCAAATTTTTGCAGACATATATTTTGATCTACCTTGAGTAAATTCCTAGGAGTGGCATTGCTATCATAGAGTGTGTGTTTATTCCATGAGAAATTACAAAACTGTTTTCCAAAGTGGTTACACCATTTTATAGTTAATCAGAAATATGAGAGCGTTCTACCATCTGCTTGTCCCATATCCTGACCAGCATTTACCATTGCTGCTGCTGCTGCTGCTGCTAAGTCGCTTAAGTCGTGTCCGACTCTGAGACCCCATAGACGGCAGCCCACCAGGCTCCTCCGTCCCTGGGATTCTCCAGGCAAAAACATTGGAGTGGGTTTCCATTTCCTTCTCCAATGCATGAAAGTGAAAAGTGAAAGTGAAGTTGCTCAGTCGTGTCTGACTCTTAGCGACCCCATGGACTGCAGCCCACCAGGCTTATCCGTTCTCCCCATCTAGTTACCAATTATTTTATATTTTTATTAACATGCAGTAAAACTGACTTCTGTTGGTGTACAGTTCTTTAACTATAAAAATATGAATGGATTCATGTAACTACCTTGCCTGGAGAATCCCAGGGATGGGGGAGCCTGGTGGGCTGCCGTCTATGGGGTCACACAGAGCCGGACACGACTGAAGTGACTTAGCAGCAGCAGCAGCAGCATGTAACTACCACTACAATCAGGAACCAGAACTCCACAGGCTTTTTCACTGCTGCCTCTTGTGGTCACACGTTCCCCACTCCTAACCTCTAGAAACCACTGATCTATCCTCTATTACTCTAATTTTTGTAAAAAAGAGTGCCATGCAAATTGTCTCATACAGTATGTCACCTTTAGAGGCTGACTTCTTTTACTCTGCCTCTCTTTGAGATTTATTGAAGTTTCTGCATGTATCAATCGTTTGCTCCTTTTTATTACCAAGTGACTTTTATTGTACCATTTTTAATGGTGTCTTCTGTAAACAGAAGTTTTTTATTTAGATCAAGTCTAATTTATTGGTTTCAGTCTATGCTGTGTACTGAATGTTTGTACGCTCCTCGCCTTCTGCCATTCATATGTTGAAACTCTAACTCCTAATGTGATTGGTATTGGGGCCTGTGATGGTAATTAGGGCTAGATGTGGTCGTGAGGGTGGGGCCCTCATAATGAAATCAGTGCCCTTAGAGAAAAGGAAGAGACACCAGAGCTCTCTGTTTTGTTCTCATGTGAGAACTCAGTGCAAGTCAGGAAGAAGTCTCTCATCAGAACCTCACCACCCTTATCCTGGACTTCCAGCCTCCAGAACTATGAAACATAATAGGCCTCCCCCTCTGTGGTATTTTGTTATGGAAGCCTGAGATAAAACACTCAGGCTATGGTCTATGTTTTCCATGCCATATCTAAGATATGTTTGACTACCTGAAGGTCAGTAAGATATTCTTTTAAGTTTATTTCTAAGAGCTTCATAGATTTTTATTTTTTATTTATAGCTGAAATCTTCCACAAGTCAATTTTTGTATGTGGTGTCAGATAGGTTTTGAACTTCTTTTTTTTTTTTTCAGTATGGCTATCCCTTTGTTTACCATCATTTCCTGTTGAATTGTCTTGCAGATTTTGTCAAAACTCAGTTCGTGTAAATCAATTTCCAGACTCTGTATTTTGTTCCTGTAATATATGTTCCTATTTGCATCAATACAAAAAGCCTTGATTACTACAGCTTTATAGTCACTCTTAAAATCAGGTAATGTAAGCATCCAAATTTGTTTTTCTTTAATATTGCATTTTGTTGTTCTAGGCCCTTCAGATTGCTATATAATTTTAAACTCGGCTTGCCAATCAAAAACAAAAGTCTGCTGGAATTTTGCTTTGTATGGCATTGAATCAGTTTTGGGATATATGCTATCTTAATGGCACTGAATCTTTGAACAATTCTTGAACATGGTATAGCTCTTTACTGCTTAGGTCTTCTTTAATTTCTCACATTTTCTTATACTTTTCAGTGTTGAAGTCTTACACTTATCTCCTTAAGTATTTTTATTTTATTATGTATACTATTTTAAAATTTCATTTTCTAATTGTTCCCTGCCAAAATGCAAATAATTTTCCAATATTGACCTATCTCTAGTAACTTTGCTAAAGTAATTACTATTTCTAATTATTTAGAGATTCTTTAGGAGTTTCTACATGTAGAATTTTGTATCTATGAATAATGATAGCTATATTTCTTCCTTTCTGAATTTTGTATCTTTTATTTCTTTTTCTCCTGTTGTACTCACTGCATCTTTCAGTATAATTTTGAATAGATATATTAAGAAATATCCTTTCTTTGGTCTTGATAGTAGGGAGAACTCTTTATCATATTGAAAAATATCCCTTCTATTCTTAGTTGACAAAGAGATTATTTTTAGGATTGTGCATGAAAATTAGCAAATGCATTTTCTGCATTTATTGAGATCATTATATGATATTCTTTTCTTTTTTATTCTGGCAATTCTGGTATATTAAATTAATTTTGAGTATTAAACCAATCTTGCATTTCTTGGGTTATCCACTTAGTAATGATGATGTTCTGTCTCTTTAAATTTGTTTATAGTTTGTTAAGAAGTATTGCATCTGTGTTTGTAAGAAATGTTAGTTAATGATGTCCTTTTAACGTCCTTGTTTGATTATGGTATTAGCATTAAGATGGGTTCATCAAAAGAACTGTAATGTACTCCCTTCTTTTCTATTTTCTCAAGGAATTTGTGTAAGATTAGTATTTTTTTTATTAAAATTTGATAATATCTACCAGTGAATCCATGTGATACTTGGGTGCTTTTGGTAGAAAGGTTTTAATTACAAAATCAATTTAGCTAACACATAAAAGGCTAATAAACTTTTGCACTTTGTTGTATTAATTTTGGCAATTTGTGTCCTTCAATGTATTTTTTAACTCCATCAAAACTGTCAAATTGTATACACAAGATTATTCATAGTACTAGTTTATCTTTTTAATATCTGTGTGACATATGTCTGGGGATATCTCCTGCTTCTTTGGAAATTTTTTAGTTTTTTAATTGGAAGTTTATGTTTTCTCTCTTACCTGTCAAATTTATTAATCTTTTAAATGAAGCTATTTTTTGTTTTATTCATTGCCTTTAATGTTTCTTAATTTCTATTCACTGATATCTACTCATCTCTATTATTTCCTCTTTTATTTATACACATTTATTTTGTTTTTCTCAGATTTTTAAGTTTGAATTTTAGTACATTCAATTCTAACTGGTAAGGCAACATATTTTTCCTTTAAGTACTGCTTTAGCTGTATCCTATAAAATATTATATGCTGTATTTTCATTATCAATAATTTTTACTCTTATTTGGGGGGGGTACACCCTGTGGCACATGGAATCTTAATTTGCAGACTGGGGGTTGAACTGGTACTCCCTGCAAAGAAAGTGCAGAGTCTTAACCACTGGGCCACCAGGGAAGTTCCTATTATCAATTATTCATAAATATTAGGCAATGCCTATAGGGATTTTTTTTCTTTTGACTAATAGGCTATTGAGAAGTATGTATTATATATTCAGGTATGAAAGAATTTTCTTAATTTTTAAATTTATTTCCTTGAAATGTATGAAGACTTGTATTATTGTCCATCTTAAATTCTACCTTGGTGAATGTTTCTAGCGCTCTAGAAAAAAATATGTATTACGAAGTGGTTGGATGTCAACTAGGTCAAATTGGTAAACAGTGTTCATCAAATATTCTGGTGTTATCAACTTGCTTTACCAGTTACTAAGAGTAGAGTGTTAAAATCTTTAGCTATTATTGTGGATTTATCTTTGTTTTTCTCTTTGTTTTGCTTTTCTTTGTGTTTGAAAACTTTGATATCTGGTCCATATATATTTTCGGAGAAGGCAATGGCACCCCACTCCAGTACTCTTGTCTGGAAAATCCCATGGATGGAGGAGCCTGGTAGGCTGCAATCCATGGGGGTCGCTAAGAGTGGGACACGACTGAGCGACTTCACTTTCACTTTTCACTTTCATGCATTGGAGAAGGAAATGGCAACCCACTCCAGTGTTCTTGCCTGGAGAATCCCAGGGACGGGGGAGCCTGGTGGGCTGCCGTCTATGGGGTCGCACAGAGTCGGACACGACTGAAGAGACTTAGCAGTGGCAGCAGCAGCCATATATTTTATATATATACTGCTCTTTTTCTTTATGAATTGCCCCATTTATGTTAATTGAGTAGTCTCTTTAACTCTGATAATTTCCTTTTCTTAAAATCTCTGTGTCTGATAGTGATAGAGCCATGCTAGCTTTCTTATGCTTACTGTCAGCATGGTATATATTTCCCCATTCTTTTACTTTTAACCTGTCTCTCTACATTTCAAGTGTTTCTTTTATAATAGCATGTAGATCTTGCTTATTTACTGAGTCTGACAATTGTTTGTTGTTTAGTTGCTCAGTTGTGTCTGACTCTTTGCAATCCCATGGACTGTAGCCCACCAGGCTCCTCTGTCCATGAGATTTTCCAGGCAATAATACTGCCATTGCCTTCCACAGGTGATCTTACTGACCTCAAAGATGAAACCAGAGTCTCCTACATTGGCAGGAGGATTCTTTACCACTGAGCCACCAGGGAAGCCCGATTTTGATAATATCTTCCTTTGATTTGATTAAAATTTGGAACAGCCGAGATGGCTGGAACTTACAAGATAGAACTATACTCTAAATAAATTCCAGAGGGTAAAGAGTCTGCCTGCAATACAGGAGACCTGAGTTCAATCCCTGGGTCAGGAAGATCCCCTGGAGATGGGGTATCGTCCAGTATTCTTGCCTGGAAAATCTAATAGACGGAGGAGCCTGGAGGGCTATAGTCCATAGCATTCAGAGTCAGACACAACTGAGCAACTTCACTTTCACTTTCACTTTACAAGACACGATAGATACCAAAGAAAAATACTTCACAGAGAAGGAGTCCAAATAATTTGCATAGAAGTCTCCTTGAGCTTTTGGATGGATATTAATGATGTGCTCATACATGGTACAACTTTGTAAGACCTCAAAACAAACCAACAAAAAAGCTACAAAAGAGAATGTGAACTGGATGGAGATTTCAGATGACATTCAGCACTGGGAGTCAGGAATTTTGGACAGTCAGGATGGAGAAACATCTGTAAACATTCCAGGAATATTTAATTGAAATTCCATAAAGCTCACATCTTTAAAGTAAGATATTTGAACTTCAGAATAAAGATTACACTACTCTCATCCTAACAAAGATTAAAAGCAACTCATAAGATAATCAAATTGATATTCCAATAAATTAATTATCAACAAATCTCAATACTTTTTAGAGGAAGATGACTCAATATATTCTCACATATATAGCATTCATAATATATAGCACACAGGGAAAAAATTATATATGCAAAGAAGGAAAATTTGGCTTATAACCAGGAAAAGATAAAGCTTTTTCTATAGAAATAGACCCTAAGATAACACAGTTATTGAATTTAGAAAACAAAGACTTTAAAGCAGATGTTATAAATATGTTTAAGGACTTAAAGAAATCCGGAGATATAATGAGTAAATGGATAGAAAACCTCATCAGAGAAATGAAAACTATGAAAAAGAATCAAACAGAAATTTTAGAATAGAAAAACATATTTGAAATGAAAATTTCAGTGGGTGGGATTAACAGCGTATTGAACAATCAGAAGAAAATGCAGTAAATTTGAAGACAGGTCAGGTAAGAAGGAAAAAAATAGTGAATAGAGGTTCAGAGACCTAAGTAATCTACTTATGTGGTTGAATATATGTGTAGATGAGGTATCAGAAGGTGAAAAAGACTGAAACAGGGAAAAATATGACAAAAGGTTTCCAAATTTGATGAGCAGTGTTCACCCAGAGATTAGAGAAACAACAAATCACAAACAGGGTAAACACAGAGAAAACTACACCTGGTTACATCACAATCAAATTGCTGAGAATATTTATTTTTAAAAAAATTCTTAAAAAAAAAATAAAAAAATTTTAAAAATTCTTAAAAGCAGTTGAAGATGAAAGATCTTTTTACATGCAAGAGAACAAAGATATAAATATTGCTAATCTGTCATCAGAAACAATGAAATAACATATTTTAAATGTCGAAATAAAAGTAAACCAACTTAGACTCCTATATCCAGTGAAAATATTCATGGAAAATGAGATCAAAGTAAAGGCAACTTCAATAAGCTATTTTACTATACCCCAAAAAATTGGCTGAAGGAAAATTGTAACAAATAGAAACTTAGTCCACATAAAAGAAGGAGAGAGGGAAAAAATGTAAATCTAAAAGACATTTTTCTCCTTTCATAGTTTCTATATAAGCCATTTGACTCTTTAAGTTAAAAACAACAATGTCCAACATAAATCATCGCAACATTTCATGGATCAATCTTCCAAGGCAATAGAAATAAAAGCAAAAATAAACAAATGAGACCTAATCAAACTTAGAAGTTTTGCACAGCAAAGGAAACCATAGGCAAAATGAAAAGACAGCCTACACACTGGGGGAAAATATTTGCGAATGATACAACCAAAAAGGAATTCATTTTCAAAACATACAAGGAGCTCATAGACTCAATAACAAAAAGCAACAAAGAGCCCAGTCAAAAAATGGGCAGAAAACCTAAATTGATTTCTCCAAAGAAGACATACAGATGGACAATAAGCATATGAAAAGATGCTCAACTTTGCTAACTAGTAGAGAAATGCAAACCAAAACAACAAAAGGTATCACCTCACACCTGTCAGAATGGCTGCTATTTAAAAGTCTGCAAATAATAAATGCTGGAGAGGATGTGGAGGAAAGAGAACCCTCCTACACTGACAGTGGGAATGTAAGTTGGTACAGCCACTATGGAAAACATTATGGAGGTTCCTTAGAAAACTGAAAATAGAGTTACCATCTGTTCCAGCAATTCTACTCATGAGCATATATCTGGAGAAAAGTCTAATTCATAAAGATGCATGGATACCAATGTTTATAGCAGCACTGTTTACCGTAGTCAAACATGGAAGCAACCTAAATGTTTGTAAACAGATGAATGGATAAAGAAGATGTGGTATACATATACAATGAAATACTACTCAGCCATAAAAAAAGAATCAAATAATGCCATTTCTAATCATGTGAATGGACCTAGACATTATTATACTAAGTGAAATAAGTCAAAAAGAGAAAGACAAATATATATCATTTGTATGTGGGATTTAAAATATGATACAAATTAACTTATTTACAAAACAAACTCATAGACATAGAAACAAATATAGTTACCAAAGGGAAAGTGAGGAGAGGAATAAATTAGGGGTTTGGGATTAGCAGATATAAGCTACTATATATATAGTAGATAAACAGCAAGGTCTTGCAATATAGAACAGGAAACTCTATTCAATATTCTATAATAAACCATAATGGAAAAGGAAAGAAAAGAAACCATAATGGAAAAAAAATGAAAGAATATGAAAAAATATTTATATATATATATACATATATTACTGAATCACTTTGCTGTATACCAGAAACTAACACAACATTATAAATCAACTATTTTTTAAAATGAACTGTTTTGGGTTCATAACATACAAAAGTGAAACATATGATAACCCTCACACACAAAAAGAGAGGTGAATAGAAGTGTATTACTGGAAAGTTCTTCATTATATGTAAAGCAAACTAATATTAATTCAAGGAAGAATGTGATAAGCTAAGAATGCATAATATCCCTTGACTAATCTCTAAAATAATAAACTGGAGAAGTATAGCTTAAAAGCCAATAGAGGAGATAAATACCATATACTCAAACCAAGAGAGAAAATGGACAAACAGCAAATGGCACATATAGAAAAAGAAAAATGATTAATACTCCCAAAGTGTGGCCTGACTGTAGATCTCAGCTACATCCCTGTGATGTTTACAAAGTATAAGTACTTCCCCCTACAGAAAATGGTTAAACGTGGTGCTCACCGCCAGTGTGTGAAAACAGATGCTTCATACATTTCCTTCAGTTTTACAGTTATTTCTGGTGGGAAAGCTAAGTCCCCTGCATTTGATTCCATCATGGTCAGGTCTGAATGCTAATCCATGTGGTCTCATAGTTATTACAGTTCTTCCTAATTCTTCCTCACTTTGTTAATAAATATTTTATTCATGAAAAAATA
Source organism: Bos indicus (assembly GCF_029378745.1). Taxonomy (NCBI): domain Eukaryota; kingdom Metazoa; phylum Chordata; class Mammalia; order Artiodactyla; family Bovidae; genus Bos; species Bos indicus. The sequence goes on from NC_091777.1 coordinate 42,347,904, forward strand.
TAGCATTTTTGTATTAAAGTTATGTAGTAGTGTCCTATATTTCAGAAATAAAGTGTATTTCTAAAGATAGTGGGTTGGGCAAAACATTCATTTGGATTTTTCTGTTACATCTTATGGAGAAACATGAACAAACTTATTGGCCAACCCAATATGCATTATTATAAATATTTAATATAAATAGATTGTATATATGCTGTGTCATTCATAGCTGCTCAGTTGAGTCTGACTCTTTGCCACCCCATGGACAGTAAGTAGCTCACCAGGCTGGAGTGGGTTGCCATGCCCTCCTCCATATATTGTATATAAGCAGATATAAACATAAACATAGATAATATGCTATGGAAATATAATCTATTTATTCTTATCATCCAACATTGGTTTTGGCACCAACTTAATTCATTTTCATTACTGCCTAGTATTCCACCATCCATATGTGCAACATTCTGTTTATCCATTTTTCTGTCAACAGAGACCAAGCCAACTCTTCACTGACATAAATAACACTGCCGTGAAAATCAGAGACATAAGAGTTTGCTACACTGTCCTCAATTGTGTTAAAGGTTGACATAATCATTCTTAGGCATTTGATGAAAATAAAGTAGAGAAAGCAAAGTCAGCAAGATAAGTTGGCAATTGGATTTTGAAAATCTACACTTTAATAGAAAAACATTTTTATAAGTAATAGATAAGCTATAACCCAAAGAAATAGACTACATGGCTAGAACATCTTAAGTCTAATTTTCTGTAATGAGAGCTTAACATCTGTGGATAAATTGGGCAGGAGGTAACATGAGCCACAGCCTGAGTTCACTGCTATCTTCTACCTGTTAGATTTTGGCAGGAGAACCAAGTACAGGGCCTGGCCCTCTCTTACCCTAGCCCAGCCTGGCCAGCCTCTCCCTCTCATGGATCTTCTTCCTTCTCAGGATGGCCATGGTCAAAGTTTTTGTTTTGTCTTGTTTTTGTTTTTAAGTTGGAAATTACTTCTCTTAAACCAAATTATAATATTAAATTTTACAAAGCACCAAGATCCATTTTTAATGGAAGAAAATCTAATGCTACTTTTTCTATGTATAAAAACCAAAATGATCTGTGACCAAAAAAAAAAGGGAAAAAAAAAGGAAAAATCTGGTCCCATCACTTCATGGGAAATAGATGGGGTAACAGTGGAAACAGTGTCAGACTTTAATTTTTTGGGCTCCAAAATCACAGCAGATGGTGATTGCAACCATGAAATTAAAAGACGCTTACTCCTTGGAAGAAAAGTTATGACCAACCTAGATAGCATATTCAAAAGCAGAGACATTACTTTGCCAACAAAGTTCCGTCTAGTCAAGGCTATGGTTTTTCCTGTGGTCATGTATGGATGTGAGAGTTGGACTGTGAAGAAAGCTGAGCACTGAAGAATTGATGCTTTCAACTGTGGTGTTGAAGACTCTTTGAGAGTCCCTTGGACTGCAAGGAGATCCAACCAGTCCATTCTGAAGGAGATCAGCCCTGGGTGTTCTTTGGAAGGAATGATGCTAAAGCTGAAACTCCAGTACTTTGGCCACCTCATGCAAAGAGTTGACTCATTGGAAAAGACTCTGATGCTGGGAGGCACTGGGGGCAGGAGGAGAAGGGGACAACAGAGGATGAGATGGCTGGATGGCATCACTGACTCGATGGACGTGAGTTTGAGTGAACTCTGGGAGATGGTCATGAACAGGGAGGCCTGGAGTGCTGTGATTCATGGGGTCCCAAAGAGTTGGACACAACTGAGTGACTGAACTGAACTGAGGAAATTTTACAAACAAAATTTACAAAAAAATATTTTTTAAATGAGTAATGGCAATATCATAATATATAGGTAAATAGATAGATGAAAGATGGGTAGATAGAAAATTAATAGATAAGTAGTAGTAAAAAGGAACATTCAGTTCAGTTCAGTTGCTCAGTCGTGTCCGACTCTTTGCGACCCCATAATCGCAGCACGCCAGGCCTCCCTGTCCATCACCAAATCCCGGAGTTCACTCAAACTCACGTCCATCGAGTCAGTGATGCCATCCAGCCATCTCATCCTCTGTCGTCCCCTTCTCCTCCTGCCCTCAATCCCTCCCAGCATCAGGGTCTATTCCAATGAGTCAACTCTTCGCATGAGGTGGCCAAAGTACTGGAGTTTCAGCTTTAGCATCATTCCTTCCAAAGAAATCCCAGGGCTGATCTCCTTCAGAATGGACTGGTTGGACCTCCTTGCAGTCCAAGGGACTCTCAAGAGTCTTCTCCAACACCACAGTTCAAAAGCATCAATTCTTCAGTGCTCAGCTTTCTTCACAGTCCAACTCTCACATCCATACATGGCCACTCGAAAAACCATAGCTTTAACTAGGTGGACCTTTGTTGGCAAAGTAATGTCTCTGCTTTTGAATATGCTATCTAGGTTGGTCATAACTTTCCTTCCAAGGAGTAAGTGTCTTTTAATTTCGTGGCTGCAGTCACTATCTGCAGTGACCATCCTCCACTTTAATTTTACTCTATTTTCTGTTCATGACTTTTTTCAACATTTTTCCATTAAAAAATCCTACTCCTCTGCATTCACTAGCCAAATAGGATTCCTTTATTTGTTCATACCATGATTTTTCATTGACTCAATCATTACTGGGCTTTTAGATAAATTCCATTTTTTCCAATTAGATATGACACTGAGGTGCCTATTGTGCTAAACATTTGTTAACATGTATGTTAATTTTCTTAGGATAAATTCTCAGGTTTGGAATAGCTGGCTCAAATATTACTCATTTCTAAAGACTTTAATATATTAGCTAAATTATCTTTAGAAAACTTCTATGATGTACTATCATCTTAAATCGAAGGGAGATTTATAAAGTCAATGCATATGATAACAAAATTGCATAAATCAAATATACCAGCCATATATATATATGGGCCTCAGTACTAGCAACTTTCATCCCTATCAGCATTTTCTCACAATTACCCCAACCAAGGGTAGAGTGTTTTTTTTGTTTGTTTGTTTGTTTTAATCTTTGGAAGTTTGAGGCAGAATGTTGTCTTATTGGTGCTGTAGCACACATTTACTCGATTGACAGTAAAATTAAACACTTTTTCCAGCTGACTGGCTGTCCATGCCTCTGTCTGGATTTACCTTTCCTGCCCTTTGAAGGATTGGAAGGCATGCCCTGAGCCTCGCCTCATGCCCTGTGGGGGCCGTACGGTGCCCTTGTGTCTCCTCTCCTCCATAGGTCACAACATCCTCAGGATGAGACATGTCCCCTCCCTCCCCAGGACACCAGGATTCCAGTGCAACCCCATGGAGACCCAGTAAGCACTTAGCACACAAAGGAGTTAACAAGTTCTGAAGACCTGAGTGGCGTGGATTTTGTCATGATGTGGCAGTGAAGATGCATCGAAGATGGAATTTGGGATGCTCTTGAGTTCTGAGGAGGACTACAGTCCTTCCTGGGCTCTGCAGTTGTGTCCTGTGGGGCCTCGGAGGTGGGCCAGTGATGCAGGGTCCCTGAGAGCTTTCTGGTGTCTTCGTTGGGTTGCCCCTGGACACAGCTGCCCTTTCACAGCTATGACTTACTCTCTGCCCCTCCCCACCTTCCTGTGGATTTCCTGAGAAGTCCAATACAGAGACGCCACTATTCCCTAGGATTTGCGTTAGGTGCTTTATCCTTGTTACTTTATGTAATTCTCTCAATCGGCCTGTGATACAGAAATTGACAAGGCTTATCGCTTACAGGTGTGAGAACAGAGGCACAGAGAGTTTTAGGGACTCCTCCCCAGTGAATAGAAGTTTCCTCTCCTGTCCCTCTCGTCTTTGTTCTAGACTCAGCTCACTGTGTCTCTGCTTTCACTCTAAGCAGTCACTGCTTCCCCAGTCCTTGATTCACCTCCCTTCTCCTGAAGGGCCATTGAAGTCCCCTGGCACTCAGGTGGGGAGGACTCAGGAAGCCCTTCTGACCAGAGCTTGGACCCCAGTAGCTCTCTTTCCTTCCTGCCCCCGAGCAGCTCGAGCTGAGCCTGCCACCTCAACGAGCAGCATGTGGCTACGAGCGCCAACCCGGAGTCTGCCATGTGTTTCCAATCCATCGCTAACCAGCCCAAAGAGAGGAACGACTGCCAGACCCTCCATCTGGGGCAGACTCAACCCAAACAGAGGCTCCTGGGCCCCCAGCCTGGGCCCCTCCTCCCACCTGGCTGCCAACTCCCCCTGGCTCCTTAGTGCTTTGAATCCAACTCTACTGTCTCAGGCTTAGCTGATGAAAACTAGGCTGCCTTTCCGAAAATGTTTCTGGACAGTCAAACTAGGAGCTCTCCAGTCCAGAAATAGTGTTCAGATGTAAAAACACATCTAGGGCTAAGTTTTATTCTTATCCTGGGGAAACTCTGGAGGTGGGGATAGATAGGTGGATGGATAGATGGATGGATAGATGGATAGATGAGTTTTCCTCACAGTATGGGCAAAAGCCACACAGGTGACACTGAAAGTGTGCTTTATCTGGGGAGGAAAGAAGGTTCTTGCAAAGGCAAGGCCAAACGTTATAATCTTTGGAGATCTACTTTCACCATTTGGGGGCTGGCATTGAACCCTTCTCTCTGGAGAGGATGGGGACTTGATATACATGTAGAATGCAGCAAGAATAATTCAAATGACTCTTTAAAAATAGATTTCCAAAAAAAGTCATTTGATAATATTAATAGTTGACAGAAATTCAATAATAAGAAGGAAACTTTCTTTGTCATTTCTTCATGCAAAATCTTCAACTGTCAATAAGTATTTATTTATTAAAATTACAGACAAAATAGCTATGGAGTGAGATAATCCCACCTGTCCTTGGAGAAGATTTTTAAAGGGAAAGACACATTCATGCTTTTTGAGTTTCAAGGGCCTGGAGGCAAGTGAGTTGTTGAGATGACCCGTGAGCTCCATTCCAATTTGTTGGTGCTACAGAAGAAATCATATCAGGGGAACGTTCTAGATTTCATTTTAAAAATATGTTTCTCTTTGAAACATTTAGGAACAACATTTTTTCCCCCCAAATTACAGGAATTTTCCTTTAAGAGTAGTAGGGAAGAGCAGGAAAAAAGTTAAATCTAAAAAGCTCCAAATATAAGCTGAGAGCAGACGAGAGACCATTATTGCCAGTATCTGTCGTCAGCCATAGAATCATTAACATGAAATGCCTTTTGATGAATGCATTGAAAAAAAAGTGATTATATATTAAAGTATAAAAGTCTCTTCCTGCATTATTTAAATTACTTTACAATGCTGATTAAAATAACAGAACATTATAGCTTGCTTAGCTAAACATTGTATTTCCAAATCCATTTCCAATTGTTTCCCTTCAATTTGAACAATTTTTGAGCAATTTTATTGCTATTCATACCTGCTTGATTTTTTTATTAGAAATTAAAGTACACACATTTTTATCAATGTTGCAAAGTGCTGCAAAGCTTAACTCTTTTTGTGCCATTCAGAACCTTCAAATCACAAGGAGAGACAGACTTTTTTCTCTCTTTATCCAAGAGCTTCCCTATGACAGAAGATGTTTAGAAGCTACCAAAGCAGAATGGGCATTAGAGATCATTGGAACAATTTCCCAATTTACCTAAAGAGAAGCTGAGACTCACCGAAGGCCACCACCTTACCCATTAGCACAAGGGAATTTTGTGATAAATCCACAAATCAAGCCATATCTCCTGATCTGCTATTAGGGTCTCTTTTGACTCTTAGCAAACCATCTTTCACAAAACCTCCAAGAAAAAATGAAATGGCCGACTAGATAGAGGCATTTTTGAGGAAATTATTCTTATAGTCCCAGATACCTGACTTTTATCCATGCAACAGTTTAGTGCCAAGTTGGAGGAAACTATTAGTTGACTGATCCTCCAGCAAAGTGTGGACAAGGCAACACAGATCTGTAAAATGATACAGATGTGTGACAACCTATCTTGAATCTCATCAAGCCATGGAATAGTCCTGTGCATGACCCAGGACAAGTTCCTTGGTTTGAAAACATACTCAAAAGTGGAATGAGTGACTACCCTTGCTGATTACAGAAACTCAGCCCTCCTCACCATCATGCCCACAGCACCATGCATGGAGAGGATGCTCGGGAGCTTGCCACTACATGGATGAATGAATGGCCAGCCCTCTGTCGTGTAGGGGTCTAGGGTTTCAAGCAACAGAAATTAATTCTGGCTAATGTGAGGAGGATCTGGGTCACGTAGGAAGTGAAAGCTGGGCTGCAAAAGGGATCTTGGATGAGGTCTGAGCAGTCCCAGGATCCAGACTTCAGGACCTAATGCTATCCAGATAAACTGGCTCCAATCATTTTCCATCTCTTCCATCCCTTCTCTCGACGTTCAGACTTGCAAGCAAAAAGGAATCCAGTCAGCTTAGCCTGTATCACATGCCTATCTCTAGGCAAGGAAGGGCTTGAAATGTAGTCCCGTAAGTCCATATAGATAGAAAGTGGTGTGTCCTAAGGAAAGTCAAGGTACTATTACCAGAGGAAAAAAAAGGGGGGGGGTTCTGAGCAGACAAAAACAAATTTGTCTTCTATATGCTCTGCAGTTTTCTTCTATAGAGTTAGAATAATAAATACAGAACTTTCAGAGTTGGTTTGGGAATTGGAAATAGCAGTAACATTCTGCCTGACGTAGGGGAAGCACACTTCACAGGAGGTCTGTCATGGATGGTTTTATGTAGGAGCAGTGAGGGCTTCCCCGGTGGCTCAGTGCGTAAAGAATCCACCTGAAATGCAGGAGACATGGTAGATGCAAGTTCGATCCCTAGGTCAGGAAGGTCCTCTGGAGTAGGAAATGGCAACCCGCTCCAGTATTCTTGCTTGGAGAATTCCAGGAAAGAGGAGTCTGGTGGGCTACAGTCCATGAAGTTGTAAAGAATCAAACATGACTGAGCACAGCACAGCACACAGTGAGGGCAAAGTCTGCAGCAAGACATGGCTCTCCAGATTTACAACTCAGGCATCTGACAACACAGCTTTGTGTGCAGCCCTATGCTCTGCTGCTACCTTCCTCAAACCATTTATTCAATACTAGCCAAGGTGGAGTTGTTTAAGGCCCAAAGCATGCTGTGATGTTAAGAGGATAGTAGTTAGAGTCAGGTGTAGCTGAGGCTGGGGGAACCAAGAGGGGAATAGAGGAGTGAGTGCAGCTGAAGATAGCAAAGTGGTCAGGACTCTGATGCCCCTAAGCATCATAAATACAATGCTGTGATTGGGGACCTCAAGGCAGACTTCCAGCTTCAGTTCAGTTCAGTTCGGTCGCTCAGTCATGTCTGACTCTTTGTTAACCCATTGACTGCAGCACATCAGGCCTCCCTATCCATCACCAACTCCTGGAGTTTACTCAAACTCATGTCCAACGAGTCGGTGATGCCATCGAGCCACCTCATCTTCTGTGGTGCCCTTCTCCTCCCGCCTTCAATCTTTCCCAGCATTAGGGTCTTTTCCAATGAGTCAGTTCTTCACATCAAGTGGCCAAAGTATTGGAGTTTCAGCTTCAGCATCAGTCTTTCCAATAAATATTCAGGACTGATTTCCTTTAGGATAGACATCTCTTTGCAGTCCAAGGGACTCTCAAGCATCTTCTCAACACCACAATTCCAAAGCATCAATTCTTCGGCGCTCAGCTTTCTTTATAGTCCAACTCTCACATCCATACGTGACTACTGGAAAAAGCATAGCTTTGACTAGACCGACCTTTGTTGGCAAAGTAATGTCTCTGCTTTTGAATATGTTATCTAGGTTGGTCATAGCTTTTCTTCCAAGGAGCAGGCATCGTTTAATTTCATGGCTGAAGTTACCATCTGCAGTGATTCTGGAGACCCCAAAAATAAAGTCTGCCACTGTTTCCATGGTTTCTCCATCTATTTGCCATGAAGTGATGGGACCAGATGCCATGATCTTAGTTTTCTGAATGTTGAGTTTTAAACCAACTTTTTCACTCTCTTCTTTCACTTTCATCAAGAGGCTGTTTAGTTCTTCATTTTCTGTCATAAGGGTGGTGTCATCTGCATATCTGAGGTTATTGATATTTCTCCCAGCAATCTTGATTCCAGCTTGTGCTTCATGCAGTCCAATATTTCTCATAATGTACTCTGCATAGAAGTTAAATAAACAGGGTGACAATATACAGCCTTGATGTATTCCTTTCCCTATTTGGAACCAGTCTGTTGTTCCATGTCCAGTTCTAACTGTTGCTTCTTGACCTGCATACAGATTTCTCAAGAGGCAGGTCAGGTGGTCTGGTATCCAGCTTGCCAGATGCTAAGTCCAAGGCCACTGGCAGATTTTCTGGCAGAGTTCAAATAGACCTAAGAGGCCAAAGACAGAGACCTGAGAGAGCCCAGGGGGAAAGCCAGGATCTGAGCCTACCAAAGTCACTCAGCCGTCTGGGTACAAAAAAAAAAAAAAAAAAAAAAAACGTGCTGAAATTAACTGTGATTCTAAACTGAACAGTGAGTCAGGAGACCCAGATCTCAAAACTAACAGGAGCAAAGAAAAAGAGGGTTATTCCTTGGGATTCAATGCAGCAAATAACAACTATTGCTTACTATTTGCTGGGTCCCCTGCTGGGGAGGCAGGCTTCCCAGGTGGCACTAGTGGTAAAGAATCCACCTGCCAATGCAGGAGACGTAAGAGATGCAGGTTCAATCCCTGGGTCAGGAAGATCCTTTGGAGTAGGAAATGGCAACCTGTAAAATCCCATAGATAGAGGAGCCTGGTAGGCTCTAGTCCATAGGGCCTTAGAGTCAGAAACGAGAGACTGAACACTGCTGGGGAGGAAGGAGAGAGTAGTGATTAGAGACGCAGACCCCGAAGTCAGATCATCTGGTTCTGAGACGGGTTCTCTCCCTTGGCAGTATGTCTCTGAACCCGCCTCATTAACTGTCCTAAGCAGAGTTACTAGGAGTAGCTAGCTTTGTGTATGTTGAAGAGCTAAATCAGATAGTTAATGCAACGTACTGAGGGCTGAGGAGGTGTTCAGTTAGCATCAGTTACTGTTGTTATTGTCGTGTTGGTTGTTAAGCCCTCCCATGCCTCATCTCCTTCAGTCCTTAGGGTCTGAGGCAACACTAGGAAGAGGTCTAGTGAGAAAGGCAGAATGGGAGCTGAGCCTTGGAGAGTTCAAGGGCAAGAGGACTGGGAATGGCGACTGTCAGGCAAAGGGAAGGAACAACACGCTCACTTGGAAATAGCCAGGACTACCCGAGCTCCGAGAGGAGGAGTCCCTCAAGTGCAAGAACTGATGTCCCCCCCCCACCCCACTTTGTGGCAGGACTCCCATCAAGACGTGTCACATGGGGCTGACTTGGAGAGTTCTCGTTCTCATCTGGGAACAGAAGGAGGACAAGTCAGGCTGTTAGTCTGGACCCTGGGGAGGCATAGTCTGCCCAGTCAGCCGAGAAGGTGGGACATGATTTTGGAGTAGACCGAAAGCCACAGATCTTCTTCAGGACATTTAAATCCAAGAGTCAAGACTCGGTAGATGGGGAACATGAAGGAAAGGAGATTAGGGGGGCGGGGAGTGGGAGACTGCTGGGGACCCTCTATGCCAGGGCAGTAAGTGCCAGGAAATGACACGGGGCAGGTCAGGGAACCGAGGCAGAGCCTGACGTCTCTAAGGTCCCCTTTCTCCCTAATAAATCCCTGTGCTTCCTTGGGAACTCAGCTCCACTGCCTCGGGAATCCCTCCCAGGCTCCAGGCTCACTCAGCAGCAGTCCAGTTAGGTGGGAAGGAAGTGTGTGGCAAACAGAGGCCAGAAGCCCTCGAGGGAGTGGCTGACCATGGGCTGGCACAGGCCCTCCTCGGAGCAGTCAGAGGTGTGAGTGGGGCCAAGGCCCAGGGCCAGAGGCAACTGGTGGGGGAGTTTAGGCTGCCTCTTCATCAGACCACGAGAAGCCAGAGGAGCTGTAATCTCTGACCCTTGCCTTTTCTTGCTGCCTCAGGCCTCAGCCAAAGTTAGAACACCTTCTCTGAGTTTCTGGGGGTTAACTCTTCAAGAGTGCGTGTGGGAATCCATGCGCCACTAGAATAGTTTTAACCAGTGATTGAGAAGCTTTGACAGAAAACTGGGAAGGCTCCCTTATTCTCAACTCAGGCGCCCACGCATACCACCGTTTCTTTTTGTGAAAAACATCAACAAGTTACAGATATGTAATTTGGAAGAAAACAACCTCAAGTAATGTGCCATTCTAGTTAGGCCTAAATTCACATTTAAAATATTATTCAACTAATTAAAATGGAATTAAATGAATATAATGTTCACTGTGTCTACTGTTTAGCATAAAAAGTTGTTAAATATATCATACTCTGTGTTCCGAACTGGCAGCAGATTTTCGCAATGTTTAATTGTAAGAAATAGCCATGTACTACTTAATTGCATAACTAGGTGGAACATAAAAATCACAATTACATGAATTATATTAAGTAAAATATGTTAAAATAGTTTGTTTTTCGATGGTGGAATTTTATGGACACCATAATGAAACCGAAGTACATTTTTAATTACCTAATTATTGCTATTTTCAAAGTCCATTTACACCATAATTGTTCCTGTTTTCATAGTCCAAAGAGTCGTCGACAGAAACACTCAGAAGGATCTAAAATAAGGATTCGTTCTTCAGACAGCTCCTGCTCGTGGTTCCCCCCTCCTCGTCTTTAAAAAATCTATCTCAGAAGCGTTCATTCATCATTTATTCAACAATAATCATGTATATAAAACTGTTAGGTATGATAGAGGGATACAGGGATGCAGAAGGACATGTAGTATTCCAGGCAACCTCTAGTCAAGGTGAGATCTACTGCATCTGAAGCAGACTAAAAAAATGGCCAGCAGTCAGTGGTCTCACCGACTCTCAGGAGCTCAGCAGATGGGTAACTGTGGGTGGCGGGGATGGAGGTTCGGGCAGGACAGGACGAGGTTGTAGCAGGCGGGGAGGTGAGGAAGGGCATCCCAGGATCCCACTGGAACCAACATGAGCAAGGATCTGGAGGAAGGAAAAGCAGGTTGAATGAGTTTCCGGGAGTAGACAAGTGTGGAGGTGGCAGACAGCCACAGGGAGATAGGGGAGAGATTCTGTCACAAAGCACAACCAGAAAAAAAAAAAACACACACACAACCAGGACCAGAGCCAGAACCAGCGGGGCATTTCCAGCAGTGAGGATAGGAAGAGTGAGCCCTCACTCAGCCCTTGGGGCTAAGCGTGAGCTGGGGGTGGGGGAGCAGAGACTGCAAGCTTCTGAGCACATGGGGGACAAAACCGTCAGTGATGGAAATGGAAGAATCAGGGAGAGATGGTTTCCACGAAAAACAATGAATTCAATTCTAGACAGAAGAGGTGTGAGTTTATAGAAGAACATTCATGCTAGGTGAGGGATGCAAGTTTTCTCAGCAGAGCAATCCCTTTAAAACTTTTTTTTCCCCCCATTTTAATCTTGAGCGAGTGCTCAAACTCTAATCTTTTTTTTTTTTTTTTTTGTGGCGGGAGAGGAGACCAACAACAGACAGAGTAGGACAATTTTTAGGTCAAACTGTGAAATGTGAGGGCAGTTCCTCACCACACATATTGAATTAGTGTGACAGTTTTTAAAAGTATTCTAGGAGAAACGCAAACTACATTATAAGAATGGATCTGAGGGCCATGGTGGGTGCAGTCCTCACTCTGGTTTTCTCTCTTCCAAGGCCCCACCGTCCCTGGAGTTTACTAAATGATCTTCCCTTGAGGGTTTGAGAAAATTCCATAAATCACAGACGATTGTTGAGGATTTTATTTTATTTTTCACAACTTGATTTCCCTTTTATCTCCTGGAACCGTTAATATGCGCTGAGCCTCTCTGTTTGATCATCACTACAGAGCCCTGAATGAGAAACCCTTGGCAATGGTCAGAGGACAGTGGTCCTGACTCTCTCTTAATTGTCAGACTGATTGGACAAACCAGGGTATGTTCTGGAACTTCTGGTTGTTTGTTCTAAATCTTTTAGAGAGAGCTCTCTATCATTCACGCTATTTAAAATATGTCTTCCTGTGAGGGAAACAGGTCCCAGCCACTGGGTATCTAAAGACTCAGTGAGTCACTGTGGTTAAAACAGATCATTGGATACTTACCTGATGGGATTTCAAAGTTGGGAGGCCATGGGGTCTGAACAGCAACACTGACACCAGCCAACAGGACCCAGCTCTGGGGGTGCTGTGGCCCAGAAAGTGCTTCTGCTTCACTGGGTCCTCTCAGGAAGCAAGCTGAGGGGGAGGGACAGAGCTCATCCCTAGAGCAGGAACACAGCATCTGATGCAACAATCCTGCATGATTCTTGCTCTTGATTCCAGCTCAGGGAAAGGAAAGCGGTGTTTACTCACACCTGGATAAGCTGTCTTACCTGAGTAGACTGATCAAATTTACTCTAACATCCTAGGGATAGGCATGGATGCCCTGAAGACCAGTCTTTATTTTGTACTCAAGGCTCAGGCATTACACGATCATCCATACACCATTCCCTCTTTGCCAGGAACTGAACAAAGTGTAAGGCAATTCAAATTCCAAAAAAGACAAAAAGCCAATTAGCAAACACCAAGTACTGACACAACTTAGGCAATCTTATAAATCAGTGTTATGTCAACTAAATAAATAAAAACTCATTTATTCATTTTAACAAAGAAAGAGATCCTATCCATTGACCAGGCATTTACAGCCCCCAGATGTGCAAACATGACTCATTTACATACCACATTCAGGATTTTTGTTGAATCCATGTTGTGTTAGTACTGCTATTTACTCATATCTTTTTTTCCTTTGATATGAGTTGTATTTAAACTGAAGCAAATTTATTTTAAAAGGAAATTTTCTATCACTAAGTGGGAAGTCAGAATCATCTGCCACGTATTATGACTATAATAAGAATGCAAGGAAAACATAGCTACTAAATTAGAAGAGTCTCTCCCTGTACCCCTAAAATAACCTCATACCACATCAATGGTATAAGTGTATACAAGAAATATCAGAAACAAGAAAAGTTGCAAATTTTAAAAACTAAAACGCTGAAGGTTGCTTTTTTACAGATGTGAGTGAAAGTCTTTATGAAAAAGGGCTCTAATATCTTTCTTTTCTTTCCACATATTCTAAACTAAAATATGCCACTGTTTTGTATAAAGCAACCCTGTGTAGGCAAAATATTCACGACAGGCCCAGGTCACGTTCTAACACACCTATAAAATTGTTGCAATATTATTTTGTAACAGTGCATGGCCCCTTGGGAACCTCAGTTTCCACTGTCTGAGATAAGGGGGATTGTGATCTGCCAGGACGGCTAACTTAGTTAAAGCACCTGTGAGCTGCACAAGTCAGGTGTTCCCGCCATGTAGATAAAGAATATGCAGAAACATGCTGATACCACAGCGTCAGGAAGGCTGCGTCAAAGAGCAAGGCGTATAAATCTTCAGGCTCTAAAGTTTTAAAGGAATGTTCTTCAAAGCCCATAGGAAGGCCTTGGTACTTGTCTCCATACTTACGGAACTAATCTTTATGGACCAAATCCCAGGAATTCATTGATTTTCTGCTCTCAGACAAGACAGTTCTCCAAGTGGGACTTGTTCTCCACCATCTACTGAGAGAAAAGTGAACTCAACGCTTCAGTATCTTAACGCAAGGCCCTTGTGTCAAATAAGAGGTTACTATCTACTGTGAATGATAAACCTCCATGTTTAAAGTGTTCAACACAACAGAAGCTTATCTACTTATTTAATCAGTGCTGGAGAAGACTCTTGAGAGTCCCTTGGACTGCAAGGAGATCCAACGAGTCCATTCTGAAGGAGATCATCCCTGGGATTTTTTTGGAGGGAATGATGCTGAAGCTGAAACTCCAGTACTTTGGCCACCTCATGTGAAGAGTTGACTCATTGGAAAAGACTGATGCTGGGAGGGATTGGGGGCAAGAGGAGAAGGGGACGACAGAAGATGAGATGGCTGGATGGCATCACTGACTCGATGGATGTGAGTGTGAGTGAACTCCAGGAGTTGGTGATGGACAGGGAGGCCTGGCGTGCTGCAATTCATGGGGTCGCAAAGAGTCGGACTCGACTGAGCGACTGAACTGGACCGAACTGAACTGAATGAGTGGTAGTGACGGCGTGACTGCTTCAGCCATCATTTAGGGACCCAGCCTCTGTCCCTTTTGTGATTTTAACCTCATCTAGAAGAGTGCTAGCCAGGAGAACTTTCTGTGGTGACGGAACTGTTATACTGCCTGTCCAATGTGGTAGACACTAAGGACATGCGGCTATGGGCATTTTAACTACAGTTAGTGAGACTGTAACTGAATTTTCAATTATAGTTAATTTTTTTTTTAAAGAAAAACATTGAAGGACCTTTGTTACCTAGTTTCAAGAATATTTTATAGCATTTAAATATAGCTACAGAAGTCAAGACAGTGCTATTAACATATGAATAGCCTAATAGATCAATGGAACAGGAGCGAGTTCAGAAATAGACCCACCATATATATAGTCAATTAATCTTTGAAAAAGGTGCCAATGCCAAGTTAAATCAATTCTGGAAAAGATCATCTTTTCAACACACGGTGCTGGAACAACTGGATATCTGTATGAAATAAAAATAGAGAAATAGATCTAAGAGAAACAGTGGCTGCCATGTAGATGTGTTATCTCCATCAAACTGATGACTGAAGTTAAAAGCATCAGTTGTAACTTTAAAAGGGGGGTGGGGATTGAGGTCCAGAAACATTAAATAGAAAGACTATGATCATACAACAAAGAAATGCTAAAGATAGGATTCAAACTGGCTATCTATAGTCTTAAAGTTGCCTCTCTATGGTGAAAAGCCTTAGTGCAGGAACAGTGGTGGGGAGGTGATGAGAAGAATGCTGAGTCCTAAATCAGTCGGGAAGCTGAGCTCTCTCACTGTCTCTTTTCCTCTCTATTTTGGGGTCCCATCCATGTTCCACACACAAGGCAGAACTAGGGGATTCTCTAGTTTAATTTCATATTTTATTTTTATTTCATTGGGTTTGGAGGAGGGAAGGAGTCAGGAGTCCATGGAATCACAATATTCCTTTGTCCCTTATTTTTATTTAATTTTAATTAATTTAAATGTAAATAGCCACATGTGATTAATGGCTATTAGGGTTTAGAACCTTAGCATCCTCTCCATTCATCTAGCAAAAGAGAAAAAAAGGAAAGTATGGTATTTGGGGAGGTTTTAACTGGTGGTCCTAGAAGTTTGCAATTCACTCCCTCTTTCCATTGGCTAAAACTGAGTCATGTGGCCACACTTAATTGCAAAGGAGGCTGGGAAATGTAGTTTAGCTGTATGCTCAGGAAGATGAGGGAGTAGGTTTTGGAGAGTCCCATGTTTATGACTCTGGGAATGAAGGTTCAATAGGTGCCAAAATGAGCACCTCTTCCCATTGAGGCAACTACAGAAAACAATAGGGAAACCAGAGAAAGAAGTTGCATGAAAACAGCATAAAGGCTAAAGTAGTTAGAACACCAACTTGCAAACATTTATGATGCCCAGCAGTAAAAAGATTAAGACTTAAGGAATATCTACATGGAGCATCCCTGATGGCTCAGTGGTAAATCCATTTGCAACGCAGGAGACGCAGGAGATGAGGGTTCAGACCCTGGGGCAGGAAGATCCCTTGAGTAAGAAATGGCTACCTGATCCAGTATTCTTACCTGAAAGACCGCATGGACAGAGGAGCCTGGCGGGCTACAGTCCACGGGGTCCAAAGAGTCAGACACGACTGAGCAACTGAGCACACGAGCACACATGAAGCTCAACTATGTCTATTCACTCAGCATTTATCCCATGCCTAATGGTGTCAAGTACTATGCCCAGCACAGAGGATGCAACGATGGGCAAGACACCATCCACCACAGAGGATTTGAATTTAATGTGGCAAGTGTAGCCTCAGATGTAAGGATAAATTGCAGTGAAAACTCAGGCTATGGACACTGAATTTTCTGTGGGTAGATAGAGGACAGTTTTAGGAAAGGGTTTCCAACAAAAGTGTGTATGTGTGTGCAGTTACACACACACCCAAGATAGAAATTTTTTAGACATACAACTGTCAAGGAGTGGGTGGTGAAGTGTCCTCAAACCAAAATCAATAAAGGACAGATATCATAACTCCAATTTGTATGTGTGCATTCAGTCACTCAGTTGTGTTCAACTCTGCAACCCCATGAACTGTGGCCCTCCAGGCTCCTTTCTCCATGGGATTTCCCAGGCAAGACTACTGAAGTGGTTTACCATTTCCTTCTCCAGGGGATCTTCAACTCGGGCATTGAACTTGCCTCTCCTGTGTCACCTGCACTGCAGGTAGATTCTTTACCACTGAGCTATCGGGGAAGCCCATGACTCCAATAAGCATGTGAAATTCTCCTTATGTCAAATTGTTTGCTGACCTGAATCTCCTCATGGGCTCAGCCAGGTGTATGAGCTCCTAGGATACATTTCCCATTTCCTCTATGGCATCACCATGATTTCATCCAGAGCTTCCTTGAACACATGAAGCAGAAGCAAGAGTCCCTTTTCTGATTTCCCCTGGAACTGCTCCTTCATCTCCCCTTTCCTGGAGCACTTTCCTTTCTTCCTTGGTGAGTTATTTACCCTCCAACACTAGACTGTGCATCCCTTTGTCCACTGCCCATGTCTTAATTATATTGGCAAGACAAAGTCTTTGCTTCATTGACTGTGGTGGTCTTCTTTGTGTCGTGGCCCCTCAGACATTTCACCTTACTACCAATACAGAGACCTGATTTCTTCCTGGGGCAGGGAGTACCTCTCCCTTTATGTTGATCATGTTAAGAATGTAAATCATGGTGTCAAGTAGTGGGCCCTGGACTCTATCTAGCCAGGGCAATCAGCCAAAATCTCCCACATGACTTTGAATATGTAGAAGAGTGGCATGAGGTCAGGGAAGGGTTTGGGGCTCAACCCTCCAAAGCAGAGAACATTCCCTGCCACTGCTTAAGGCTGAGTTGGCCTGAACCCTCGGTATACCTTGATCCCGGTTTCTTTGAGTCTGAGTCTTCACCCTTCCCATCAGTTATTTAGGCCCCCAAGCAATTTCCCAGAAATTTCCTGAATGGACATCTGTAAGTGCATATGGGGACATATCAATGAATGTCACAGAAGACTAAATGTAAAATCTCTCTTTATGGACTAATATAATCTGTTTCACATAGAAGCAAAATGAAACACATCCAATGTACATTGAGTCGACGATGGGAGTGGGCTTGTGACCAGCTGTTATTTTCAACGTGCTTGGAGATATTCTCATTTGACTCTTTTTTTCATATATTTATTGAGGCTGTGCCAGGTCTGAGTGGGGGTGTGCAGGATCTAGAATAGTTCCCTGACTAGAGATTGAACCTCGGCCACCTGTACTGGGAGCACAAAGCCTGCCACTGGACCACCAAGGAAGTCCCTCATTTGATTCTTGTTATGGAAAGACACCAGGAGGACTGGAACTTGGTACACGCTCCACGAGCTTTCTGGATTTGGAGAAAGTTTTAAAGGATGGGGAGGAATATCCAGGTCCCCACCTTTCTGCTTCTCAACGCTAATCAGTTGATTCCTCCCTCCTTCCCGTCCTCCTGCCTCTCTCATTGCTGCCTTCCTGCCGTAGGATTATTTTATCCCTAAATATCTTCCCTCTAAACTGAAACTTCAAGATGGAAAAACTGATCATTTCCTACAAGTCTCAGCACTAGGACTTTTTTCATAGGGGATGTTAGGAAATATTTGTAGAACTGAAGGGAGTTGATTTGAATTATTGAATCTAGGTAAGTGGCTTTGGTAAATCCATTAGCTTTGCCCTGGAAATCTCGGCTCCTGTCCCACCCCATTTCTATTTGGCCAAACTAACATGACAGAGAGTGATTCAGCAGTCTTCCTTATTCACTTCAGAGAGTTGAAAATGAGACGTGAAAATGACAGCAAGTAGACATGTCAATAAATACCCATTCAGAGCCAGGGCAGGAGAGTCCTGCTGCCATCTCAGTCTTCACAAGGAGAGAATGTCAAGGCCACTTGAATGGATCTCACAGAAATCACCCAGTTCAAGATGACCATACCACTCTGGAAGTTGACATCTGGGATTTCCGTCGGAAAGATGTTAGATTTCATGCCCTTCAGATTCTCTTTGAACTTCTGAGCCTGAAAACTGCTTGTCTCATGGAGCAGAATTTGTTCTTGATATTTACTTAAAATATTAGTGTCAGCTAATAAGATAATGAGTCTTGAAGTTTTATCAACAAGTAAGGTTTAAGTCTTTAAGGTTTATCTGGTACTAAAGAGCCCTTAGTATTTCTGGGGCCATGTGTGCATACCTTCTTAAGTCCCTAGATGATGGGCTCTAATTTTAATTTGTATAAAGTGCAAGTGTGTGTGTGCATGAGAGAGAGAGAGAGAGAGAGAGAGTGAATTAAATATATAATGTACATCTTAAAAGCCACTAAATACAAGGGGGGAAAAGTAGGTATATATTTAGCCAAGTGTTTTGTGGATTTCTTTTCCCTTTTGAAAAACTCCAGTACAAGCATGCAAGCCAAGTAGAAGCCTCTTAGTCTGGTTATTTATTTATTTTGCTCTCTCCTTTGGAAAGCGATGCACATGTATTATGAAAAGCAAATATTATACTCTTTATTGTCAAACAAAGTTTATAAGGTTCATGTGTCAATGATGAGGCCAAAGACCTCACACAGAAAGTTTCCTGTCCTGGAAGAATTTCTCATGAAATATAAAATATGGGAAGTAAGGAGACCCCTTACTGCCAGAAAAGAGAATCAGCCCACTCCTAATGGCACCCCGGGGATTGGATGAGCTCAGACCTTGACTGTCCAAGCGTGGGAGGGGGGTCTTTCTCTGCAGACGAGCATAGAGGGGGAAGACTCAGTGAAGGGGAAGGACCACAGAGGAAGTTGAAGGGTATTTACTCAAAAGAGGCTACTTATGTCCAACTCCATGCAGCTCTGACATCCAGATGCATGAGGCAACCCGCCTTTGGGGACACGGGAAGTGGAAGCAAGGTGATGACAAATGAAAGGCATTCTTTGGCCTTGGAGCACATAGGCATGGAATCCGGTAGGCGTACAGTTACTATTTACAGGAAACTGGCACAGAGTTATAACTTTTCCTAGACAGGTTGGTGCCATTGTGTTCTGGCACCATGAAAAGCATTAAATAAGGCTTAGCATTTGTCTAAACCACGCTGGATGTACTATACTTTCTGATATGTATTGCTTTCTCCGACTGGGAGTTTCACTAAAGTCCCTCCCTGGGGAGCAGAAAGCGGGAGTTATAGTCAACCATGGTTAATTTGCGCTTTGTGCTTTGTTTATCCAAACCATATGTCTAGATGGTTGTAATTCTGTGTCACTGGCTGTGTAATGCTCTCTGTGCTAAGAGCTCTGTAAATAGCAACAGCTCGATGCATAATCACGTTGGCATTCTGAAGGGGGGAAAGGGAAGTTTCAAGTGACGTTTGTTGTAGAGACAAACCCCCGAGGGTGTCTCCATCCCCATCTTTCAGGCTCTGATCCTTTGTGCTTTGGTCAAGCAGGTCCTTGTGGACCAGACAGGATCTGCTAGAAGCCAGGTGTGGTGGGTCAGTACTACCTCTCATTCTCATTCTCTCGCCATCAAGCTCCCATATACCCAGATACTAAATCAGATCCTTGTTATTTAGCAACTTCAGCAAGTATCTGGTGTACAGAAGAGAGTTCCTTTTATTTCAATGCCAAAAGAGTGAAAATAAGGTGAATCTACCATGATTTCCTTTTGTAACATTTTCATTAGCATTTTGTACTTAATTTATCAAATGTCAATCAATATAAGACACTGTGCTCAAAGGTTGGAGGTGATAAACCTCAACATGAATTTCTTAAATGGCAAAAGACTAGCGAGGATGAAAACAGAAAGGTGCCAGCTTCCAAGTTCAGGCTAAAAGCTCAGGGAACCTGGAGGGCTTAACCCATCCATCAGTGCAGAACAAGCTCCTGCTCACTCAACAGATGTGAGGCATCTTCTATGTGCTAAGCAGAGTGCCTGTGTCCAGAGGCACGTGGTGACTCCTTCCCAGTACCCCTGTCCTCATGAAGTTTCTAGAGTAGCTAGTGGCAACCAAAATGCCTGGCTAGAGATCTCTGGAGGACTTGAGGTCAGACAGGTGCTTTATAGCAAATTCCGTCTTGTCCCAACTTCAGCAACCTCCCAAAACTGAAAAGAAAACTTTAAAACATGATTCTCCTTCACACAAATGCTTCCATTCATAGGAGCGAGGCCACCTTACTTCTGGGGTCTCTAAAGCATGATGCTCTGTGCATATCAAACACAGACTGTCCAGAGTCTGTTTAAGATTGTGGGGACAGGAAATGTGTCAACCTCTTTGGAGTCCTAGAGAATGAAGGGAGGTGATCTGCAACCAGCCCAGTGGGGATAAACTGAAGATGTTTCCCAGCCTTGCCAGGGGCACTGCTATTTCCTTAGATGTCTTCATCGGAGAAGAATTCCAAAGACTGCTCTCATTCCAGGGTCAGCAGAGTCTGGGCCACCATGTTGCCCAGAAATGTTGGCGCGTTCCTCTCACCAGCCCTCTTAGGACAGTGACTGTCTCAACTCCTCTCTGTCCTCAAAGTCCACTCTTGGCAAACAGCTTTATGATGTATTTCATTGGGGCACTGAGAAGCCGTCACATACAGCCTCTCATCCGCCCAACACTGACTTTGTCACCCACCTGCACCTGTCCCTCCTCCCTGCATCCCTCCTGTGATAAAGGTGAAGCTGGCCCCCCTCCCTCCTAAGGACCCCTTCTCCTGCCTTCTCAGAGCTTCCTTCTGCAGTCAATATTCTTTTTTCAAAAATGTCCACTTGTCTCCTCTCCTTCAAATGCATCTCCCCTGCTCCTACATACTTTATTCCTGCTCTTGCTTTTTCTTCTTATTGTCCTTCCCAATCTAGCGGAGGAGAGTTGTGCCCACATGCTGTTCCAGTTCCTCCCCTCCTTTCAGTCTTCAACCCATTCCAAACTGGCTTCTTTTCTTGTCATTCCATCAAGACTGTTCCTGTCACCCACTCCAATTCCTCTGTCCCATTCCAGCCCTCTTAGCTGAACACTAACAACTAGTCAACATCTCTACTTGGATATCTTATGGATAAGGTGACAATACATCTCTAGGTGGTCAGGATAATCTCTGTTGCCCTGGCATCATTATTCCTATCACCCCTTTCATGTTCAAATGTGTTTTGGACAGTCAATTATAAGGTCACCTATCTGTTGGCAAGCAGTAGGCATCTGTGATTTGTCTGTCCTGTTTCTTGCATTGGTAACAGTGCCCAGTTTAGCTTTGGAGAACAATCCTTTGGAGTTATATTCTCCAGGGTGTTTAGTCCTATAACTAGTATACCAGCATCGGATCAGATCAGATCAGTCACTCAGTCGTGTCCGACTCTTTGCGACCCCATGAATCGCAGCACGCCAGGCCTTCCTGTCCATCACCAACTCCTGGAGTTCACTCAGACTCACGTCCATCGAGTCAGTGATGTCATCCAGCCATTTCATCCTCTGTCGTCCCCTTCTCCTCTTGCCCCCAATCCCTCCCAGCATCAGAGTCTTTTCCAATGAGTCAACTCTTCGCATGAGGTGGCCAAAGTACTGGAGTTTCAGCTTTAGCATCATTCCTTCCAAAGAAATCCCAGGGCTGATCTCCTTCAGAATGGACTGGTTGGATCTCCTTGCAGTCCAAGGGACTCTCAAGAGTCTTCTCCAACACCACAATTCAAAAGCATCAATTCTTCGGCGCTCAGCCTTCTTCACAGTCCAACTCTCACATTCATACATGACCACAGGAAAAACCATAGCCTTGACTAGACGGACCTTTGTTGGCAAAGTAATGTCTCTGCTTTTGAATATGCTATCTAGGTTGGTCATAACTTTCCTTCCAAGGAGTAAGCGTCTTTTAATTTCATGGCTGCAGTCACCATCTGTAGTGATTTTGGAGCCCCCAAAAATAAAGTCTGACACTGTTTCCACTGTTTCCTCATCTATTTCCCATGAAGTGATGGGACCGGGTGCCATGATCTTCGTTTTCTGAATGTTGAGCTTTAAACCAACTTTTTCACTCTCCACTCTCACTTTCATCAAGAGGCTTTTGAGTTCCTCTTCACTTTCTGCCATAAGGGTGGTGTCATCTGCATATCTGAGGTTATTGATATTTCTCCCGGCAATCTTGATTCCAGCTTGTGTTTCTTCCAGTCCAGCATTTCTCATGATGTACTCTGCATATAAGTTAAATAAACAGGGTGACAATATACAGCCTTGACATACTCCTTTTCCTATTTGGAACCAGTCTGTTGTTCCATACCAGCATCAGATTTGTATAAACAGAGGTGTGTGGTCGAAAATGGGTCAAGAACATTTATTCCCAATAATTGTATTAGTGCTATTTGGGGGGAAAAAATCTTACTTTTCTACTGGGAATGCTAAACTAGTAGAATATAAGTCTTAGATGGATGTGGGGAGAAATTTACTTGACGATAAAAGTGACACAGAGGAAGCACATTGGGGGAGCGGGTTGGATTCCAATGTTGAGAGGGGAGAGAAGAGAGGGAGGGCTGGCAGCAACACGGGGCACCTGGATCCGGATAGCAGTCCCACCCCTAGCCATTCTCTTACACAAGTCAAGACACTTTTTCACTTGGGAGAGTTGGAGGTAGATTTCTATCACTTAATGCCAATAGAGTCTGGATCTATCCAAGCATATCCAAAATTCAAATCTGGCCAGTTCTACTCCTGATGCCCCCAGATCTTCTTCTTTTTTTTATTTTTTATTTTTTTTTCAGATCTTCTTCTATTTCAGTCAAGAAATCTCAGCAATAATCCAGTCTCTTTTGCCAGAAACCTGGGAATCATCCTTGACATCCCCCTTTCTCTGATCTCATCATCAAGTCCAGTTGATTCCATCACCAAAATATGTCTAGACTCTGATACCTTCCCTCCATCAGCACTGCCCTCAATAAGTGCATAATATCACCCTGTCCCATCTGGACAATGGAACTGTCTCCCAAATGTCTTCCTGAGACCATTCATGTTCTCCCTCCCCCACATTCTCCATGAAACAGCTGGAATCATCTTAAACTCCCAATCTGTTCATAGTGCCCAAGGCCATACTTTATTGAACACTTGGAAGGAGAATAGAAGGAGCCCAATAACACTCAGAAAACAAGCAAGCACAGTTGAGCTCTCATAATTCCTGAATTCCCCAATGATATTTGAGACAGTGTCGAGTATCTTTCCCAGTACAATTTCCCAGGACAGGTGTTTCATTTTTTTCATTATTATTTGTTTTATTGTGTTTCAATCAGTAGCTTAAGGTCAAATATTTTTCCTTGTGGTGAGATATTTGAACATGGAAGCTTGCCAGCCAAGAGACAAAGTGAGCCTGCGCAGAAGTATTTCACATGGGTTGGTGACTGTAGGGCATTTGTAGATGTTGGTGTTTGAAGTTTTCTACAGCACCTCCCTGGAAGCAAGTGCTTCAGAGGAGAGGCACAAATGTCCTTGTCACTCTAACCTTCAGTGAACTGCTCTCCATCCCCTCCCTTCTCTTAGAGGACTTTAGATTTTAAATTCTACTGAAACAAGGCCAAAGAAAATCAGTCCCACCAGATTAGGAAGCTATCCTGACCCAACAGTTTTGGAAAGGAATGGAAAGAAAACATTTAGCAAGGAGGCTAAAACAAGAGGCGACGCATACCATGTGTCTTCCTCTTTGTAAGAGAAGGCTAACAATTGTAAGCGTGGCATTCTAATTGATAGACGTCTGTTGTAATTCCAATCCACGTTTTAATACCTTTTTTCTTTGACACTTGACAAGATAATTCTAAATGTCTGGAAGAATCAATGAACAAAATAATTAAGTAGATTTGATGAACGGAAATATTAGAGATATTTGCACAAACAGATATAAAAATAGTTTCTAAGACTACCATAATTAAAATAGACTGAACTAGGGGAGAAGCCGGTAGAAAGAACATATAGTTTGAATCTCCAGATGAAGTGATAAAGGGATAATTATGAAAACCTAAGACTAAATTGATTCATCACCACTTCACATCACCTCCTAAAATAAATTTCAGTTGGAGTAAAGGTTTAAAGCACATATACAAAGTAGCTGGAAGTAAATATAGGTGCATGTTTGTCTGATCTTGTGCTGGGAAAGCCTTTTAAAGAGTGTCTTATCATAAAGTAAATACTGATAGAATTAACCACATATAAATTGAAATCTGCCATAAGCATAATTTAAGGGAAAGCGACAAACTGAGAAAACAAGCGTTTACAATACAAGTAAGAAAGGGTTAATATTTCTAATGCTCTGAATGTCATTGTGGACAAAAGACATGATTAGGAAATCCACAAAAGAAGTACTAACGGCAAAAATATGAAAAATGTTTAACTTTACAAGCTGTCAAAGATGTGCAAACTGAAACAATAGTGAAACACAATTTTTCAGCTATTACACTGACAGTTTAAAAAAAGAAAAAAGATTGTCTGGAGCTTGGGGAAATGGGCACCCATAGATTGCTGGCAAGGGCTTCAAGTGAAACAAGCTTTCCAGTGGGTAACTTGGCAAAATTCTTAAAAACGTGCACAGCCCATTTACACAGCAATTCCTCTTCTAGGAATTTATCCTCAGGAAATAATCATAAATAACTGCAGAAATTTATTTAAAAGATGTTCCCTGGAAGGTTGTTTATAATAGCAAAAAATTAAAAACAAAATAAATGTCTGACAATATGGAACCGGTTAAATAAATTATGGTGCAGTATAATCCATGATCACACACACACACACAAAATTTACCAAGAACTACTTAGTGACTTTGGAAAAGGTTCACAATATATAGTTAAACGGAAAAAAATTTGTCAAACAACCTGCACAATGTGGTCTCATTTTTGGTTTTTTAAATATGTATGTATGTAAATATATGCATAGAAAAAGACCTTAAGAGGATAACCAGAAAGTTATCAGTGATTATCTCTGGGTAGCAAGAGTATTGGTGATTTTCATTATTTTCCAAATATTCTGCAATAAAAATGTATTACTTTTGTAACAAGCTTCTTAAAAACATTAGCTTTTATTTAAATTCTGTGTTGCAAGTTGGGTCTCAAAAACTGGCCTTCAAAAAACCTTTTGGGGGAAATTCTCGCAGCCAGAAATTGAGGAATACCAGGGAAGATGGTCTAGCCAAACACAGCTGGAGTAGCAAGACATGAACCAGCTTCCAGGTTCCACTGGTCGCTAGTCAACAGCCGCACATCACTGCCCCTGCTTCCCACAACTGCTTTTTTTAATGCATCATAGAAAGGGAAACTGATGTAAGCTGAAAATATTAATATCAACAACAATAGCAATGAATTTGATAACAACAGGTAACAATGAACATTTATTAAGCACTGAGTATTTTCCAGACACTGAGCTCATTGCTTTACTGATATCATCTCATTTAATCCTCTCAACAATCTTTTGGCAAAGGGATTATTGTCTGCACTTTGTAGATGTGGAAACTGAGACTTGGATGGTGATGAAATTCTCCCACAGTCATGGGGCTCTCAGGCTGCCAGGAGGAATTAAAAACCCGAGAGACTCTGATCCCAGAGACCCTCACCCATCTCCATCGATGAGGGAGACGGAGCAGCATTTTTTCAAGCCCACGAGTCTTCCTGCCGACATCACCACCCAGGCCTCAATTTCCTTTGTGATTCAGCCCTGTATTATGTAGCCTGACTCCGGTGTGAAAGATTTGTGGCAATTGCATGATGTATGAGGTGCCATTTGTAAAAATATTATTTAGTGTAAAACATGATGTTTTTTCTCCTGATTTACAAGTTGGATTTATAAATCTGCACTTCTCACTATCTGAGTTATATATCTTGCTGCTGATTTATAAAACTTGCCTGTAAATCTTCCCAGCAAAGTTTTGATTCAGAAATCATTATTTTAAGAATTAGATTTAGTTAAAACATTCAACTGCTTTATAGGGGAGGCAATGGATTTACATAACTCCAATCGAAGCTTACAGATCCTACACCAGCTTTACAAGTCGTGCCTAGGAATTCCTAAAGAAAATGTTCTGATTTAAGGGCATTCACTCCACACTTTAGCTACAACTGACTGATTTACAGAGCCAAAGCCATATAATAATGATCCATTTTATAAAACCGCACTTTTCTTTTAACTCCACATCCTGATTTATATGCCCTAATTGGGTTTTTTGTAATGCGACCTTAGTCACATGCTCCTCCACCTCAGAACTGATCTTGAGGGAAAGATCCAGGAGTTATGTATGGTCAGAACAAAGTGACCCTGACTTCCTTCCTCTTTCCCTCTTTCCCTGATTCCAAAGGAGCTAAAACATTCGACCTCACCCTGAGCCAAAAGTAGCTAAGCTTGGGCAGGGTCCATAATGATAGCATTCCCTGGATGGTATTATTGTACCTTCACTCGGTCCCTGCTCCTCAGATGAAGAGGGATTGATCTCAGAGAGAAAAAAATGGCCAGTCCAAGGAATTGAGAACATATTGGACAAAAGATTGATAGCTGAATAAATCAATCAGCACATGAACAAACTTACTTGTTTATTGTTTAAGAACAAAGGCCAAAAGTCATTCAACAGGTAGCAAGTGACTGGGGAGGGAAGGGACCTGTGGGGAACTTTAGAAAGATGCTTGTCCCATCAGAATGGGGCAGCCTGGTTGTTGCTATGTGGGACTGCTTGCCTAGTATTTCGAGATCTGGCTTCTTAGAAGAATTCTAAAAGCCCGGATTTTTATGTTAAATGCACCAGTTTAAAAAACTAATTTTATTCATGGCTGACTTATAATAGGAAAATTAGCACATTTTGAGTGCACAAGTCAGTGATATTTGACAAATGTATATACCTATACAGGGCTTCTCATGCGGTGCTAGTGGTAAAGAACCAGTCTGCCAATGCAGGAGACATAAGAGATCGCTGGGTCAGAAAGATCCCCTGGAGGAGGACATGGCAACCCACTCCAGTATTCTTGCTTGGAGAATCCCCATGGACAGAGGAGCCTGGCAGGTTACAATCCATAGCGCTGCAAAGAGAAAGATATGACTGAAGCAACTTCACACAGCACATAGTACATCTATACAACCACTGGCCCAATCAAGTTATAGAACATTTTTATCGCCCCAGAAAGAGTCCTCCTACATGTGAAGTCAGTCTTCTCCCTCCCACCCACTGTTCCAGTACACTGCTGGTCTGATGTTTATCCCTATAGATATAGTTTGACGGTTTTAGAATTTAACATAAATGGACTCATGCAGAATCTTTTTCTTCTGCCCACTTTCTTCCACTCGGTGTGATATCTTGAGATCTGTCCATGGTGCTTTGTGTATTAACAGGCTGCTCCTTTTTATGGCTGAGTACTAGTCCACTGTATCATAATCGTTCTTCCATTTTCATTAGGGTTCTTTCTAGATTTAAACTATTATCAATAAAGCTGCTATGACCATTTCTGGACAAGCCTTTTTATGGACATAGTTTTTGCGTCTCTTTAGGGGAAAAAAAATCTATGGATGGAACTGCTGAATCATCTGGTAAAAGTACGCTTACCATATATAAAAGCTGCCAAACAGTTTCAAAAGTGATTGTACCATTTTACAGCCCCCACTCCCCTACCCACCCAATAATGTATGAGTTCCAGTTGTTCAACATCTTTCCCAGTGCTTGCTATTATCAGTCTTTTTAATTTAAGTCATTTAGTCATTTTAGTCATAATTTTAGTCATTTAGCTATGAAGTGGTATCTCATTTAATTTGCATTTTCCTAATAACTAATGGTGTCGAGCATCATTTCATGTGTTCATTGGCCATCTGTATATCTTCTTTTGTGAACTGTCTGTTCAGATCTTTTATTAGTTGTTTGCCTTCCTATTACTGAGTTGTGAGAGAGCTTTATATCATCTGGATGCAAGCCTTTGTCAGATGTATGTGATGCAAATAATATCTCCCAGTCTGTGGCTTGATATTTCCTTTCCTTCAACGTCTTTTGAAAGGCAAACAATTTTAATATTAATGAAGCACAATTTGTCAGTTTTCTTCTTTTGTCAATGCTTTTTGTATCCTTAAAAATATTTTTCTACCCCTGTTGCTGCTGCTAAATCACTTCTGTCTGCCTCTGTGCAACCCCATAGACGGCAGCCCACCAGGCTCCCCCATCCCTGGGATTCTCCAGGCAAGAACACTAGAGTGGGTTGCCATTTCTACCCCAAAGTTGCACAATTCATATCCTATGTTGTCTTCTAAAAGTTTTAAGTTTTATGCTCAAATCCATGAACCATTTCCAATTAATTCTTGAAAATGAAGTAAAGTAAAGGCTTTGTTCATTTTTGTTCCATACAGATACTAGTTCTTGTAACATTATAGAAATCAGGTAGTGTGAGTTCTCCCATACTGTTGTTTTTTTTTTTTTTTTTTTTTTTAAGAATTGATTTTGCTATCATAGATCCTTTGCTTTTTCAGATAAAATTTTAGCATCGTTTTGTTACCTTATACAAAAGAAAAAGTCTGCTGAGGTCTTGATTGGCACTTTATTGACTCTATAGATCAACTTAGGGACAATGGACATCTTAACTCTATCAAATCTTCCAATTCCTTAGCAGGATGTACCGTTTAACTTACTGAAATCTTTTTTAATTTCTTTCAATAACATTTCACAGTTTTATGTGTATAAACCCTGCATAGCTTTCATTAAATTTACTTCTAAATATTTTAAAGTTTTACTTTCTAAATATGTCTGGTTCATATGTTAATACAATTAATTTTGTATGTTCATCTTGCATTATGTGACCTAACTAAATTTATTTTTAGATCTGGTAGGTTTTCATAGATTCCTTAGGATTTTCTAAGCAGACAATCATATTATGTATTAAGAGAGAAAGTTTTATTTCCTTTTTTTTAATATTTATTTTTTAAATTTTATTTTCTTAACTTATCACAGTGGCTAGGACATTTAGTACTATATTGAAGAAAGGATATGAGACTGAACCTCTTTGCCTTTTTCACAGTCTTAGGAGAAAACATTCAGTATTTAACCATTATGAATGATGGTTGCTATATGATTTTCATAAATTTCCATCATCAGGTTGAGAAACTTTCCTTTTATCAGTGATTTGCTGATTTTTTTTTTTTTTTAATCATGGGTGAGTTGTTGATTTCATCAAATTCTTTTTCTGTGTCTATTGAGATGACCATGTGATTTTATTTTCATTAATTCTGTAATGTGCTAATTTACGTTAATTAATTTTTAAATATTGAAATATCTTTGCAACTCTAGGATATACCTGTTAGAGAGTGCTGCATTAAGTTAGCTCATATTTTATTGAGGATTTTGGCTTGTATGTTCATGAGAAGTTTTGGCCAGTAATTTTCTTTCCTTCTAATAACATTGTCAGCTTGCTATCAGGGTAATGCTGGTCTTAAAAAGCATGTTGGGAAGCAGTATCTCCTCTTATGTTTTTTTGAAATGTTTGTGTATTATTGTTATTACTTTTGTAAGAATTTGATGGTATCCAATAGTGAATTTGTCACAACACAGAACTTCCCTTGTGGGAAGATATTTGATAATAAAGTAAGTTATTTAATTTTATAGGATTATTCAAATATTTCCTGTTGATCAAGTTTTAGAAGATTGTGTTTTTTAAAGCACTTGCCCATTTCATCTAAGTTGTTAAATGTATTGGCATAAAGTTGTTCATAATAACTTTTTATATTTATTATTATTTTCTATTATTCTTTAGGATATGCATTTATTATATTGTGGATGTGTATTGATAGTCTATAGAATACATATTAATATTCCTATTTGTATTTCTAAGATTAGTAACTTGTCTTTGTTCTTTGTTCATCAATTAGTCTTGCTAGAGTTTTGTTACCTTTATTAATCTTTTCAAAGAACCAAATTTTGGCATTGTTAATTTCCTTTACATTCATGTTTCCTGTTCATTAATGTCTGCTCTTATATTTATTAGAGATACCAAGGGAACATATCATGCAAAGATGGGCACAATAAAGGACAGAAATGGTATGGACCTAACAGAAGCAGAAGATATTAAAAAGAGGTGGCAAGAATATACAGAAGAACTGTACAGAAAAGATCTTCATGACCCAGACAGTCACTATGGTGTGATCACTCACCTAGAGCCAGACATCTGAAATGCGAAGTCAAGTAGGCCTTAGGAAGCATCACTACGAACAAAGCTAGTGGAGGTGATAGAATTCCAGTTGAGCTATTTCAAATATTCAAAGATGATGCTATTAAAGTGCTGCACTCAATATGCCCTCAAATTTGGAAAACTCAGCAGTGGCCACAGGACTGGAAAAGGTCAGTTTTCATTCCAATCCCAAAGAAAGGCAATGCCAAAGAATGCTCAAACTACCACACAATTGCACTCATCAAACCATGAACTTCCAGATGTTCAAGCTGGTTTTAGAAAAGGCAGAGGAGCCAGAGATCAAATTTCCAGCATCTGTTGAATTATTGAAAAAGCAAGAGAGTTTCAGAAAAAAATCTACTTCTGCTTTATTGACAATGCCAAAGTCTTTGACTGTGTGGATCACAATAAACTGTGGAAAATTCTGAAGGAGATGGGAGTACCAGAACACCTGACCTGCCTCCTGAGAAATCTGTATGCAGGTCAGGAAGCAACAGTTAGAACTGGTCAAGGAAAAACAGACTGGCTCCAAATCGGGAAAGGATAACATCAAGGCTGTATATTGTCACTCTGCTTATTTAACTTATATGCAGAGTACATCACGAGAAATGCTGGACTGATGAAGCACAAGCTGGAATCAAGATTGCCAGGAGAAACATCAATAACCTCAGATATGCAGATGACACCACCCTTATGGCAGAAAATGAAGAAGAATTAAACAGCCTCTTAATGAAAGTGAAAGAGGAGATGAAAAAGTTGGCTAAAAACTCAACATTCAGAAAACTAATATCATGGCATGTGGTCCCACCACTTCATGACAAATAGATGGGGAGGCAATGGAAACAGTGACAGACTTTATTTTGGGGAGGGGCTCCAAAATCACCACAGATGGTGACTGAAACCATGAAATTAAAAGATGCTTACTCCTTGGAAGAAAAGTTATGACCAACCTAGACAGCATATTAAAAAGCAGAGATGTTACTTTGCCAACAAAGGTCCATCTAGTCAAAGCTATGGCTTTTCCAGTAGTCATGTATGGATGTGAGAGTTGGACTATAAGAAAAGCTGAGTGCTGAAGAATTGATGCTTTTGAACTGTGGTGTTGGAGAAGACTCTTGAAAGTCCCTTGGACTACAAGGAGATCCAACCAGTCCATCCTAAAGGAAATCAGTCCTGAATATTCATTGGAAGGACTGATGCTGAAGCTCCAACATTTTGGCCACCTGATGTGAAGAACTGACTCATTGGAAAAGACCCTGATGCTGGGAAAGATTGAGGGCAGAAGGAGAAGGGGATGCCAGAGGATGAGATGGTTGAATGGCATCACCAACGCAATAGACATGAGTTTGAGTAGGCTCCAGGAGTTGGTGATAGACAGGGAGGCCTGGTGTGCTGCAGTCCATGGGGTCGCAGAGAGTTGGACACGACTGAGCGAGTGAACTGAAGTGAACTGATATTTATTAATTCTTTCCTTCCACTACCTTGGGCAAATTCTAGTTTCCTTTTTTTATCTCTATACAATGGAAATAAATCATTAGTGTTATGCATTTTTATTTTCTAATATAGACATTTAAAGCTATAAATTTTGTTCAAAGTACTGCCCTGGCAGCACCACACAATTAAAAAAAAATATTTTATTCTCATCTCCATTAGCTTCAAAATATTTCAAAATTATTTTGTGATTTTTGACTCATAAATTATTTAGGGAACTGTTATTTTATTTCAAAACATTTGGAGATTTAAATTTCCACTTTATATCATTTCTTTCATCCTGAATAACACTTCTTAGCAATTTTTTGTAGTGTAGGTATCCTAACTAAAATTTTACAAATTTTTGTTAGAAAATATTTTTATTTTATCCTCACTTTTGGAGATATTTTTTGCTAACTATAGAAACCTCATTTGGCACAATATGTTTTCTTTAACCTTCTAAAAAGGTAATTCAATTGTCTCTTAGCCTCTGTTGTTTCAGATGTGAAATCAGCAGTCAGCCTTCTTCTTGTTTTCTTCCTGCACACATATTTTTAATCTGGCTGCCTTTGAAGTTTTCTTGGCTTTGATTTTGGGCAATTTGACTCTGATATTTTACTTTGTATTCATCTTACTTGGAGGTGACTGCATTTTTCTAAATTAAGTCATTCTATTTCACCGAGTTTGATGTTTTCAGTCATTAATGTCTTGAAATTTTTGTCTGCCCCATGATCACTGTTTTCTTCATCTTGAACTCCGATTTCTCTTTGGCAAGACCAGTAGTACTTATTTTTTGTCTTGATATTTATTTACATTATTTAAAAGTGTAAGAACTCTAAAGAACATGTGTTTATTTGGGGTATCTCTATTGATACTGTATTAGAAATTAAAGTTGATATATTCTTTATAGTTATAATTTGTTAATGATTAATATTGTTATTGATAATAATTATTATTAATGAAGAGGAGGAGGATAAAAAGAAAAAACAGTTATTATATGTTAACATAAATAGCATATATTAATGGATTAAAAATATGTTTTAATCCATTTTTAAGTTTTTAAAGTTTTAAGTAATTCTTAGAACAGCATCATTTATTATTTTTATAGAGTGTTATTCTGGCTTAACAGATAAAAGATATCTAGATTCTTATATTTGATTCTGTATTAATCTATTGTGACATAACACATCATGTAGCCTCTGGGAAATACCACTGTACACTCATGAACGAATGGGAGTGGGAAGAGCAAGTAACATCTTAGTATTGTCATGAAAATTGCTTTAATATTTCAAAATTTCTGGAAAGATCTTGTCGACTCTCAATTTTTGAGAACTGCTATTATGTAGTTTATTATTTTCACACAGATTCCTGAGGCTCTACTCCTTTTTTCCCAATTATTTTTTTCCTCTGAACTTTTGGTTGGAGAGTGTCTGTTAATCTATAAATAAGGCCATTCTGTCCATTTAAAGTCCTATGTTAAGTATAGCAAATATGTAAATTTTTCATTTATTATAATTTTGAGATCTATAATTTTCATTTGGCTCTTTTTTAGAGTTTGCCTTTCTTTGCTCAAATTGCTTTTCTGTTGACTCATTAAGACCAAATTTTCTTTTAATTCTTGAACATAATTATAATAGTTGCTTTAAAGTCTTGCTATTTCCAGCATCTGGGCCATCTCACATGTAGTTTCTATTGAGTACCTTTTCCTTATTTCTGGATCATATTTTTCTGGTTTTTTTTTTTTTTTTTTTGTATGTTCAATCATGTTTGATTGAGTACCAAATATTATAGATGATATAGAGAATGTGGATCCTGTTAGCTGCCTTTAGGAGTATATGTATTGTTTTATTAGGCAATTTAATTGCTGGTGGATCACCAGAACTTATGTTGGCTTGGTTTTATGTTTGCTAATACAGATCTTTAGAAAGTGCAAGATGTTTCTAAGCTCCTCTTACTTAAATGCAATCTCTAAACCCTCTACATCTTTGAGGGGTTTGAATTTAGATTTTCTTAGGGCAAATCTAGAGTTCTTATATCTAAGACACAACTTTCCTGGTGACTCAGTGGATGTTACTAACATCTTGGGGTGTTATTTAGAGCCTGGGGTGTTATTAACAAGGTGTTAAAGAGATCTCTTCACTCTGACAGGGTCATGAGTCCAGCATCCAATCCCCACAAGACTGCTCTTGCTCCATCACTGCTCAATCCCTGGTCCCTCTGTTTTCATTTCAACCCTTTCTACAGCCTCTGTGCTATGCTGTGCTTAGTCATGTCTGACTGTGACCCCATGGACTGTAGCCTGCCAGGCTCCAATGTCCTTGGAATTTTTCTAGGCAAGAATACTGGAGTGGGTTGCCATTTCCTTTTCCAGGGGATCTTCCTGACCCAGGGATCAAAACCACAACTGTAGCATCTCCTGCATTATCAGGCATATTCTTTACCACTGCACCACTTGGGAAACCCATCAACCCCTTCAGTTCGGTTCAGTTCAGAAGCTCAGTCATGTCTGTTTCTTTGAGACCCCATGAATCGTAGCACGCCAGGCCTCCCTGTCCATCACCATCTCCCGGACTTCACTCAAACTCATATCCATCGAGTTGGTGATGCCATCCAGCCATCTCATCCTCTGTTGTCCCCTTTTCCTCCTGCCCCCAATCCCTCCCAGCATCAGAGTCTTTTCCAATGAGTCAGCCTTAGCTGATGCTTTTTGGTAAGCATTGGGTAATCTTCTCCATGCATATGCAGCCTGGCCTTCAGCCATGCCCTGTTCTCTGCCCCCAGCCACATACACCTAGAGTTTCCTTTCTATGAAACTCCACTGTGCAAATGCCAAGCAGTTGAAGTGACCCAAACTCTGATTTCTATCTCCCCAGCTCAGCTGACCTACTATGCTCTGCTCAGACATCAACTTAACTGTGCTGTTTGTAACTTGCCCCCAGACAGAGGGCTAAGTGACCAGAGAGCTTATCTCTTGAGTTTCCCTTCTATCAGGAATCACCAGTTTTTATTATCTATCTTGTATGGCCTGAAAATAATTGTCATATATTGTATCTAGTTGTTTATGGCAAAAGAATCAATCTGGTGCCAGTTACTTCATCATGGTTAGAAGTGGAAGTCTTCCAGTTTTTTTTAATATTAGCAACAAATAAAAAAAATGTAAACTCATCTATAAACCATATATAGCTTATGAGACCTCTGTTTGAGACACCTGCTATACATCTCTTGCTTTTCAAAATGTGGTCTTCAGAAGAGAGGCATCAGCATCACCTGGAAGCCTATAGAAAATGCAGACTCTCAGGTCCTAGCCAGATATACAAATTTGGAATCTGCCATTTAGCAAGATCTGAAGGTGATCTTATGGTCATCAACATTCAAAAAGATACAGCCAAAAGTTTTGGCATCAGAATCAGAATTACTAAGATAGTAATTCTTACCATCAGGGAGGTTTGGAGAATATTGAGCTATTCCATAAATATTTGAGGTTCATGGGACTCATGTGTCTTGCTCCTGCTACAGACTCCAAGACTACCATTATTCAAAGGATGTAACCCACAATAGATAGTTACATGGATAATTTCATTTCCCCAAAGAACTTTCAGGCCACATTTTTTAAATGCCTTGCTTATCTACTCGGGCAGCCAGTGGTTTCCTCTCACACATGACAACTCTGGTTTTCAAACCCTCGCTTAAAATATGCCTCTTCCAGAAAGTCCCTCTAAACCAACCTCTCTAAGATCAGATCAGTCGCTCAGTTGTGTCCGACTCTTTGAGACCCCATGAATTGCAGCACACCAGGCTTCCCTGTCCATCACCAACTCCCAGAGTTCACTGAGACTCATGTCCATCGAGTCAGTGCTGCCATTCAGCCATCTCATCCTCTGTCTTCCCCTTCTCCTCCTGCCCCCAATCCCTCCCATCATCAGAGTCTTTTCCAATGAGTCAACTCTTTGCATGAGGTGGCCAAAGTACTGGAGTTTCAGCTTTAGCATCATTCTTTCCAAAGAAATCCCAGGGCTGATCTCCTTCAGAATGGACTGGTTGGATCTTCTTGCATCCAAGGGACTCTCAAGAGTCTTCTCCAACACCACACTTCAAAAGCATCAATTCTTCGGCGCTCAGCCTTCTTCACAGTCCAACTCTCACATCCATACATGACCACATGAAAAACCATAGCCTTGACTAGACGAACCTTTGTTGGCAAAGTAATGTCTCTGCTTTTGAATATGCTATCTAGATTGGTCATAACTTTCCTTCCAAGGAGTAAGCGTCTTTTAATTTCATGGTTGCAGTCACCATCTACAGTGATTTTGGGGCCCCCAAAAATAAAGTCTGACACTGTTTCCACTGTTTCCTCATCTATTTCCCATGAAGCGGTGGGACCGGATGCCATGATCTTCGTTTTCTGAATGTTGAGCTTTAAGCCAACTTTTTCACTCTCCACTTTCACTTTCATCAAGAGGCTTTTGAGTTCCTCTTCACTTTCTGCCATAAGGGTGGTGTCATCTGCATATCTGAGGTTATTGATATTTCTCCCGGCAATCTTGATTCCAGCTTGTGTTTCTTCCAGTCCAGCGTTTCTCATGATGTACGCTGCATATAAGTTAAATAAGCAGAGTGACAATATACAGCCTTGACGAACTCCTTTTCCTATTTGGAACCAGTCTGTTGTTCCATGTCCAGTTCTAACTGTTGCTTCCTGACCTGCATACAGATTTCTCAAGAGGCAGGTCAGGTGGTCTGGGATTCCCATCTCTTGAAGAATTTTCCACAGTTTATTGTGATCCACACAGTCAAAGGTTTTGGCATAGTCAGTGAAGCAGAAATAGATGTTTTTCTGGAACTCTCTTGCTTTTTCCATGATCCAGCGGATGTTGGCAATTTGATCTCTGGTTCCTCTGCCTTTTCTAAAACCAGCTTGAACATCAGGAAGTTCACGGTTCACATATTGCTGAAGCCTGGCTTGGAGAATTTTGAGCATTACTTTACTAGCGTGTGAGATGAGTGCAATTGTGCAGTAGTTTGAGCATTCTTTGGCATTGCCTTTCTTTAGGATTGGAATGAAAACTGACCTTTTCCAGTCCTGTGGCCACTGCTGAGTTTTCCAAATTTGCTGGCATATTGAGTGCAGCACTTTCACAGCATCATCTTTCAGGATTTGGAATAGCTCAACTGGAATTTCATCAGCTCCACTAGCTTTGTTCGTAGTGATGCTTTCTAAGGCCCACTTGACTTCACATTCCAGGATGTCTGGCTCTAGATGAGTGATCACACCATTGTGATTATCTGGGTCATGAAGATCTTTTTTGTACAGTTCTTCTGTGTATTCTTGCCATCTCTTCTTAATATCTTCTGCTTCTGTTAAGTCCATACCATTTCTGTCCTGTATTGAGCTCATCTTTGCATGAAATGTTCCTTTGGTATCTCTGATTTTCTTGAAGAGATCCCTAGTCTTTCCCATTCTTCTGTTTTCTTCTATTTCTTTGCATTGATCGCTGAAGAAGGCTTTCTTATCTCTTCTTGCTATTCTTTGGAACTCTGCATTCAGATGTTTAAATCTTTCCTTTTCTCCTTTGCTTTTCACTTCTCTTCTTTTCACAGCTATTTGTAAGGCCTCCCCAGACAGCCATTTTACTTTTTTGCATTTCTTTTCCATGGGGATGGTCTTGATCCCTGTCTCCTGTACAATGTCACGAACCTCATTCCATAGTTCATCAGGCACTCTATCTATCAGATCTAGGCCCTTAAATCTATTTCTCACTTCCGCTGTATAATCATAAGGGATTTGATTTAGGTCATACCTGAATGGTCTAGTGGTTTTCCCTACTTTCTTCAATTTAAGTCTGAATTTGGCAATAAGGAGTTCATGGTCTGAGCCACAGTCAGCTCCTGGTCTTGTTTTTGCTGACTGTATAGAGCTTCTCCATCTGTGGCTGCAAAGAATATAATCAATCTGATTTCGGTGTTGACCATCTGGTGATGTCCATTTGTAGAGTCTTCTCTTGTGTTGTTGGAAGAGGGTGTTTGTTACGACCAGTGCATTTTCTTGGCAAAACTCTATTAGTCTTTGCCCTGCTTCATTCCGTATTCCAAGGCCAAATTTGCCTGTTACTCCAGGTGTTTCTTGACTTCCTACTTTTGCATTCCAGTCTCCTATAATGAAAAGGACATCTTTTTTGGGTGTTAGTTCTAAAAGGTCTTGTAGATCTTCATAGAACCATTCAACTTCAGCTTCTTCAGCATTACTGGTTGGGGCATAGACTTGGATTACTGTGATATTGAATGGTTTACCTTGGAAACGAACAGAGATCATTCTGTTGTTTTTGAGATTGCATCCAAGTACTGCATTTCAGACTCTTTTGTTGACCATGATGGCCACTCCATTTCTTCTGAGGGATTCCTGCCTGCAGTAGTAGATATAATGGTCATCTGAGTTAAATTCACCCATTCCAGTCCATTTCAGTTCGCTGATTCCTAGAATGTCGACATTCACTCTTGCCATCTCTCGTTTGACCACTTCCAATTTGCCTTGATTCATGGACCTGACATTCCAGGTTCCTATGCAATATTGCTCTTTACAGCATTGGACCTTGCTTCTATCACCAGTCACATCCACAGCTGGGTATTCTTTTTGCTTTGGCTCCATCCCTTCATTCTTTCTGGAGTTATTTCTCCATTGATCTCCAGTAGCATATTGGGCACCTACTGACCTGGGGAGTTTCTCTTTCAGTATCCTATCATTTTGCCTTTTCATACTGCTCCAAGGTAAGGAGCAATGGTGACCTGGGGAGTTTCTCTTTCAGTATCCTATCATTTTGCCTTTTCATACTGCTCCAAGGTAAGGAGCAATGGCTGCGCTTTGCTGGAGCAGCCGTGAAGAGATACCCCACGCCCAAGGTAAGAGAAACCCAAGTAAGACAGTAGGTGTTGCAAGAGGGCATCAGAGAGCAGATACACTGAAACCATACTCACAGAAAACTAGTCAATCTAATCACACTAGGACCACAGCCTTGTCTAACTCAATGAAACTAAGCCATGACTGTGGGGCAACCCAAGACGGGTGGGTCATGGTAGAGAGATTTGACAGAATGTGGTCCATTGGAGAAGGGAATGGCAAACCACTTCAGTATTCTTGCCTTGAGAACCCCATGAACAGTATGAAAAGTATGAACAGTATGAAAAGGCAACCTCTCTAAAACTTTCAATAAAAACAAGGATGTTCATCTAGCTATAGATATAGCTATATGGCTATTTACTTTACATGAACTCAGAGAAGTGCAGTACTTCCAATTTGTCACCAGTTTTTCTTCACTCCACTTAGAGGAACCACAACCCTAATTTACTTAGTCTGATTTTAACACAATTCCAGTCCTAGTACCTGGCATGTTCTTAATCCATGCTGTTAATTTAACCCATGATTATGCTGTTACTCATTTATAAACATCACTTTAAAACAAGTTTGTGGCATTTATCATTAGTCCCACGTATCATCTATCCATCACCCCTGCATTGGGCTGTGTAGACCAGGCTCCACTCTGTCTAACCAGTCATCATATCAGGCATCATATCCTATATCATATAGAGCTCTGAACTTCACCAGGTCTGAGGGAGGTGAACGCTGGGGTGATCATCCAGCTGCCTGCATATGGGATGAGTCATCTCAAATAGCAGAAGCAAAGGTGGTGGGGGCAGAAGCATGTCCAGTGACACAAGATACCAACCTTGGAAGTTCCAAACCTCCCTTGCCAAGGTAAGGCAAGCACAGGTGATATGGGGGAAGAGCTGACTCATGTTCAGAAAGCAGTGGGAATGGGAGCTGAATCCCCTCTATGTGACCCTAGGAAACTTCTTTCACCCCGCTGACTCTGTTTTCCACATATGCATTTGGAAACTTGATGTATCTATAACCAATTGTGACTTCTTATGTTTAATGGTGGGAAAACCACTTGTACCATGCTGATGGTTGTCCAGTAGCCTTTTTAGAGAAGAATTGTGTCTTAGGTGTTAAGACCCTAAACATGTGCATAACTCTTGGCCCATGCTTTCACTTCATTTTCAGTGATATAGTTAAGTAAATGCTTTCAAGGATATTATTTGAAACTTCATAATAATGACAATATAAAATTAGCCTAAATCAAACTGTGAGGGATTGGCCAAATGATGATCTATCCACATGATAGAATTTTATACAATCATTTGAAACCTTACAAAGAAAATTTAATGTCATTGGAAAATGTTCACAATATAAAGCACTTGATTAAATACTCTATATAATTTTGATATATGTGTATGAAATATGGAAGAATATATTCACAGTGGTTATCTCTGGATTATGGTGGTGATTTGGTGACTTTAGTTGTTTCTTCACATTCTAGTATGTTTCCAATTGTTACAAGTTCATATATGAGAAAAAAATATCTTACTTAAAAAAGTCTTGAATTGGGATTAGGATGCCGGGATTCGAGTCCAGCTTCCAACAATGGCGGCATGAAAGTAAGAAAAATCTGCCAAGTGGGGACAACTTGCCTCACCTTTCTTATTGGATGAATGAGGGGCTAAAATAGGATAATGAGCAGGAAGCGCATGTGGGAGAAAATGACAAAGAGATAGAAGGGCCATTACTCCTACAAATTGGCCTAAGAAATGCAAAGTTACTCTTAGAAGAAATGTTGGTGCTGATAGTATTTCAAGTTGTCCTTATTTTCTCCAACCCAGCTTCAAAATAGACGAGATTAAAAAAAAATTTTTTTTAAAGTTCATGTAGAAGATTTTCTTGCCTAGTCACAGAAATGTCTCTGAGTGATTAAGACATAGACTAAAGTTGATAACGTTTCCTTTACTAGCAGATCTAAAAGAGTGTCCCCCTCCTCACCCCACAACACACACACAC
Source organism: Bos indicus (assembly GCF_029378745.1). NCBI lineage: Eukaryota > Metazoa > Chordata > Mammalia > Artiodactyla > Bovidae > Bos > Bos indicus. Next base: position 42,388,549 of record NC_091777.1, read on the forward strand.
ACACATCTGTCGCCCTAGTCATCCACCTGCTCAGAGAGAGGGTAAGTGGGGTCTCTGATGCCTCTAGATGCCTGCAGCCTCCCGAGTGCACTGCCTGCCTTTGATCAAGGGGCAGGGAGCACTCTCCCCTTCCCGGGTACACCAGGACACACCGGTAATCATTTAGAGTGCTGTGACAGCAGTGTAGCCAGTTTGGAATATTCCTTTAACTCAAGATGCAAATGTCCTAAGGTGCCACCATCCTACTTTATTGCAAAACTCTAGGGTGATGTACAGGAGATGGCTGTGCATTCTCTTCAAGCACTGTGTGGTATTCCATACCCTGGACTTGCTAAAGTAATATTCAGACACTGCTCTCACAAATCACCTTCTCAAATTGAGCTGCAATGAAGTGAATCAACGTGTACTGACAAGGAAAATCTCCAAGAGTTTTTTTTTTTTTTAAATAAACAAGTTGCCGATCAGAGTAGATCATGAAACCATTTATATAGCTATAATTCAAAACCTTACAATTCTAATTTATGTGAGTGTATAAGGCATAGAAAATTGATACTAAAGGTAAGATTCATACTAATGGTTAGATCTGAAGGTAGAGAAGTATGAAGAAGAAAATGTAGATATACTTATCTGTATTTAAATTTTTCCAGAAATAATGTGTTCATGTATTTCCTATCTAATTAAAATTAATTTGAAAATTAAAATATCTGGCAAAATTATAATGGATAGTTGATAATTGAACAAACAAGTATATTGTGGAGAACTGAAGTCACAGTTTCCACTGTTGGAGAACTGAGTTGCAAACTGGAAAATGGTGGTGGAAATAGAATCTTATAGTGTTGGATTGGAATTAAAAGTATCAGTATGAACTTACTGTTTTAAAAAAGGACAGAGAGAAGAAGGGAGCGAGAGATGGGGTGGGGGTGGGGGAAGAAAGAGAAAGATTGATTGTCCATGTGTATATATACAAAGGCTTAGAAGCAATGACACTTCAGTAGCAATGAACATGCCAAGCCTCCATATCTTGGTTTCTGTATGTCATTTTCCACCAAAAAAAAAAAAAAAAGAAGGACTCTTGGAGACAGGGCTGATTCCAGGCCTGGACCAAAGTAAATACCAGATGAGCCTGGAACATCTTCTTGTCCCAGAAAGTAGGGAAGTTTTTACAGAACGATTGGGGACACATCAAAAAGACAAAGGATCCAGTATGAAAAGTCAAATCTGCGACCAAAAATATTTTAGCATCAAAATAATGATAGAAAAGAATCATAACGCATTGAATGAAATAAAAATTCATGAGTTACCTTAATATAAATGAGTAAATGGAAAAGAAAGGAAAACTATTTCTGACAGTAAAGATAACTAGTTAATGTAGAAGAAATAACAAAATTAGAAAAATTCCTTCAGGTACACTTAAGAATAATAATACGGAGAAGGCAATGGCACCCCACTCCAGTACTCTTGCCTGGAAAATCCCATGGGAGGAGGAGCCTGGTAGGCTGCAGTCCATGGGGTTACAAAGAGTCGGACACGACTGAGCGACTTGACTTTCACTTTTCACTTTCATGCATTGGAGAAGGAAATGGCAACCCACTCCAGTGTTCTCGCCTGGAGAATCCCAGGGACGGCAGAGTCTGGTGGGCTGCCGTCTATGGGGTCGCACAGAGTCGGACACGACTGAAGCGACTTAGCAGCAGCAGCAGCAGCAGCAGCAGCAGCAGCAGCAAGAATAATAATAAGTAAATCAACCAAGCATCATCAATGGATGCTAAAACAATTGAGTTAACATTTGAGGAGTAAGTGGATATTTACAGAATATCAAAATATCTCCCCATAACAAACTTACTGATTACAAAGGAATAAGTGTTTCCTAAGCATGGAGAAAGCTGGCAACACCACGGTAACCAAGGGATCCAGGTTAATATGGCCAACTCAGGACAAGCCCACCTCCTGTGCCTCCTGAAAGAACACACAGAGGACAAGATACCACATCACTTTGGTGGTATTTCTGCCCAAAATACATTACTTGAGTCTAATCCTAACAATAAACTGTGGAAAATTCTGAAAGAGATGGGAATAGCAGACCACCTGACCTGCCTCTTGAGAAATCTGTATGCAGGTCAGGAAGCAACAGTTAGAACTGGACATGGAACAACAGACTGGTTCCAAATAGGAAAAGGAGTTCGTCAAGGCTGTATATTGTCACTCTGCTTATTTAACTTACATGCAGAGTGCATCATGAGAAACGCTGGACTGGAAGAAACACAAGCTGGAATCAAGATTGCCAGGAGAAATATCAATAACTTCAGATATGCAGATGACACCACCCTTATGGCAGAAAGTGAAGAGGAACTCAAAAGCCTCTTGATGAAAGTGAAAGTGGAGAGTGAAAAAGTTGGCTTAAAGCTCAACATTCAGAAAACGAAGATCATGGCATCCGGTCCCATCACTTCATGGGAAATAGATGGGGAAACAGTGGAAACAGTGTCAGACTTTATTTTTCTGGGCTCCAAAATCACTACAGATGGTGACTGCAGCCATGAAATTAAAAGACGCTTACTCCTTGGAAGGAAAGTTATGACCAACCTAGATAGCATATTCAAAAGCAGAGACGTTACTTTGCCAACAAAGGTTCATCTAGTCAAGGCTATGGTTTTTCTTGTGGTCATGTATGGATGTGAGAGTTGGACTGTGAAGAAGGCTGAGCGCTGAAGAATTGATGCTTTTGAAGTGTGGTGTTGGAGAAGACTCTTGAGAGTCCCTTGGATGCAAGAAGATCCAACCTGAAGGAGATCAGCCCTGGGATTTCTTTGGAAGGAATGATGCTAAAGCTGAAACTCCAGTGCTTTGGCCACCTCATGCAAAGAGTTGACTCATTGGAAAAGACTCTGATGCTGGGAGGGATTGGGGGCAAGAGGAGAAGGGGACGACAGAAGATGAGATGGCTGGATGGCATCACTGACTCAATGGACGTGGGTCTGAGTGAACTCTGGGAGTTGGTGATGGACAGGGAGGCCTGGTGTGCTGCGATTCATGGGGTCGCAAAGAGTCGGACATGACTGAGTGACTGAACTGAACTGAACTGAACTGAATTGAATCCTAACAGCAGGCAAACCCAAATCTCAGACATTTTGCAAAATAAGGAGTCTCCAGTCCTCAAACGCATCAATGTCAGGAGCACAAAGAAAGCTTGCAGAAGGGCTCTGAATTAAGGAAGACAAAAAGACCTGGGAACTGAAGGCAACAGGTGATCCGACAGATCATCTTTGCTGGAAAGGACATTGCGAGTACAATTAGCCAAATCAGATAAAAATTTATGGATTAGATGATAGTGTTGTATTGCTATCAATTTCTTGATTTTTGTTTATTTTCTGATTTCTGTGGTTACATAAGTGAAGGTCCTTATTTTTAGGGAGTACATATTGAAGTACGTAGGGGTAAGAGAGCATCGTGTCTGCATTCAATTTTCAAATGAATGGGAAGAGAGGGGAAGAGAGACAGAAAAAGAGACAAGGATAAAAACTGGCAAAAAAATGTTAACACTAGAGGAATCTGATGAAGGGAACATGGAAATTCTCACAACTTTTCTGGAAGCTTGAAATTATCAGCTTAAAAGAAACAACAAATTTAAAGGAAAAAGGAAGTAGACCAAAAAAAACCTTAGAGCAGATAACCAAGGTCTCCAACTCAGAGTCCAAGTCAAAAGCTTGACAAATCCTACAGAGAGGCTGTGTAAACAGAATGTGTAGGAATCTGGGTCCGAATCTGGCCAAAGGAGAGGTGATGGATGGTCAGACCTCTCAAAGCCTCAGTTTCTAAATAGGCTTCTTCATCGTGAATCACAGGGGCATTAGGGCCATGGGGTGACAGGATCCACAGAGAACAGCTGGCACCTCGCCAGGGCCCCCCAAACATTCAAAAGACGTGGGCTATGACTCGTCCTTGCTCTTGAACCCATCATTGAAACACGGCAGGGAGGTGTGGTGCCGGTTCCCTGAGAAAAAGCCCAATGGACATCAGTAGCATCTGCCTAAGGAAGCAAGTCAGTGCCCCATTTGCTTGGAGAGAGCTTTTTCTTGAATGAAGTTATTTTTAAAACCACTCTAGTGCTTCAGTTACTTGAAAACTCCTCTGCCTCCCACAGAGGAGGTAGAAAAGCTTGAGCATCACTTGATTAGAGGGCAGGCTGTCCTCACCAATGTCTGGGTTCCATGGAACTCCAGGACTTTTGGGGTGAACTTGGGAAACGTTGAGACATGAAATCCAGCAATCCCAGGCTGCTTCAGCCACTAGCACTAGAAAGGCAGACCACTGGGCTTCTTGCCCACCGTGGTCAGCTGAGTGAGGACTCAGCACTGACCTCAGGGCAGAGGCTTTGAGACTTCAAACATGTGTACACGCTGCTCACCACCATGTATATACATATTCACACCACAGGAGGTATGTGTGGACTTGTGTGCATATATGTGTGTTTTATATATACAGACAATTTACAGGGAACATTGATATACAGAAATATATAAAATACATAGAATCAAAGGGCTTCCTTGGTGGCTCAATGGTACAGAATTCACTTACAATGCAGAAGCCAAGGAGACTGGGGTATGATCCCTGGGTCAGGACGATCCCCTGGAGGAGGGCATGGTACTCTATTCCAATATCCTTGCCTGGGGAATCCCATGGACAGAGGAGACTGGCGGGTTACTGTCCATAGAGTTGCACAGAGTTGGACATGACTGAAGCGACTGAGCTGGCATACATATGGAATCAAAGTAGATTGACATTCCTTAAGCAACCTGACTCTCTTTTTCACTTGGCAGGAACACTTCCTGCCAAGTATTTTTGCAAAACCTCTAAAATGCCTCCTCTGAGCCCCACTGTCCAACAGCAGAGTTAGCTCCCTCAGGTCAGAGTAGAAGAGGGCCCAGAGGCCGGGTTTGATAGGCCGCCTGTTGCCCCTCTCCCATTTCCTGAGCCGCAACATCCTCCTGGGTTCGTATGAGGATAGTACTGTGTATCTCCTCGTGTCATGAGGGAGGTAGCCGGTAACATGCAGCATCCTATAATCGCTCCATGGTCAATAACCAGTGGTGATGACCATAATTATCATCATCATTTGCTTCCCTGGGAAGGGCACCCAGAAAGCAGCCTCCGTGAAGCCTGGTTCCCTTGGTCTCAGAAAAGACGGGAGCTGCTCTTGTCTGCGTTGTTACTGATCCAAGTTCTCCCATGCTGCACACACCAGCACAAACACATGCTCACAGTTCCTGTGTTGAGTGAAAGTGTGGACAAGCATTCCCAAATCATTTTGAAATCTTAAAGGCGCTGGAGGAAATTCTAAGTTTTCTTAAATATATACCTTCAAGCACAAATATAAGTGTGGATTTCCTTCCATATCTGCAGCAGACATCATATTACCCTTGAGTCTAAATCATCTTTTCCCTTTTGCATTGCAAAAATCTTCCCTGACAGCCAACAGAACACATTCTTCTTCTAATTGTTGGTTTACCTCTCACAAATGCCGGTGCATCGCTCCATCTCTAATCCTCACCTGCTCAGTCATTAGCTATCAAGTGTGGCTTTTTTGGAACAATTATATTCTGTCCTGCCATCAGCTCTCTCAGCGCAGGTAGAGGCTACATCCTGACTCCTTACACAGGATGTAAATTATTGCTGGCACACCAGTACCTGAAGAATGATTATACCCACTGCACAGTTAAATAATGGATGCTTAGCAAGGTGCATTGTAATAAGCAAAAGATATGAAATATCTACTATTCTAAGTGGAATACACTAAGTATTTTTTAAATAATAAAGCCATTTGGAGGAAGACAGGCTATTGAATCATGGTCTCCGGAAGAGACACCTCAGGCATGAGCTCATCTGCAGAACCTAGAGGGCCCTGTCATCTCATCTGTGAAATGGGAACAAAAATCATATCCTTTGTTCAGCATCAGGATTGCAGGTAAAAGCTTGGCACTGAGGCTGGCACATAGTAGGTGCTCAAGAAAGGGCAGCAGCTGCTGCTCTCAAAGGAGTGGGCTGGCCTGCGGGGGGAGCAGCTGAGCACCCACCCCCTGGGCTGCATCAGGTGCAGTGTCTGACCGCAGGGAGAGGCTGGCACTTATCTCCAACTAGGCAGTTGTCAATGGGACCTGCTCTGCCCCTAAATGTAGTGAAAGGTTCTGGAGGGTTGAGAAGAAATGGAGTCAGGGTGGTTCCCATAGACCTCTCTTGCCTTCAGAAGCACAGAAGAAATGGAGGCTCTAGGCATAGTGCCTGGGCAGCTAGGTCCCCTTCCCTGAGCCCCGTGCTTTCGAGGATATTTCTCTGATCCTCATGACAGGGCAAGGAATCAGGAAGTCAAGGGCACATGCCTGTCCAGAGCCTGCATTCCCCATCTTGAAGCAGCCTCCTGGCACTGGGAGACCCTGGATTTCTTGCTGGACTGGCCGAAGCCCACTTCCAGGGTTTACGTGGTCCTCACCCCCAGGCCCATCCTCCTGACCACAAGTGAAGCTACTGGTGTGTGCTGAGCCTATGGGAGTTCGATGAAGTGGAAGGAGTGGATGCAACTTGGACAAGCTGACTGGAAGAGCCCACGAGCACACGGGGTGGGCAAGGGGGAGACCCTGCTCGGCAGTGAAGAAGGCCCAACCTGAACTGAAGGTAAGGATCCGTCCACGAGGTGGCCGACGCACAGGGCCTTAGGGTCTGCGAAGCTGCTCTGTGCCCGACAGTGCACCAGACACTTTGGAATGTTCTCTCATTTACTCCTAACCAAGGACCTTGGATGAGGTAAGAGCATGGACTCCAGGGCTATGGCTTGAGTCCAAGGACTGCTTGGTCCTTTTCCTGGCTCTGGACCATGGTGAGAGAGTTAACATCTCTGTGTCACAGCTCCTCCGCCTGTGAACCAGGAATAGGCAAGTTCACTGGCTCTCAGGGCCATGTGGGACAGAGGAGGAGGCAAGCAGCAGCCAGCTGACATGCACAGTGCTGCCCCCACTACACTGATGGTCCCTTACAGTTAGGCCCACTGTACAGAAAAGCTGAGACTCGGAGGTCAAAGAATTCCGTGGGAAGCAGCAGAAGTGGTCTTTCTGATCCCAAAGCTGCTCCTCGTTCAGCCTCAAGCCCTGTCCCCCTCCACCCGTGATGTGGGGCTGTGGCCCTTTGAAATCCTCCCTCCACAGTGGGCACCTCCTGGCTGATGAGTCCAATTCATTTGGGGTTCCCAAGCCAAAGCCACCAGAAGTTGTAGCTCCCCATGTGGATGGAGAAAGAGCCCTTCCTGCCCTCATTCCTGGCAGGTGGGAAGAGGCTGGCCACAGAGGCAGGGCCCAGCACACAGGCTTCTCAGGCTCTAGAACCTTCTGGAGCTGTCTTCCCACTGCACCATCCTGCCCACTGCAGTGCTGACCCTGCAGCCCATCTCTGCTCACGTGGCTTCTTACCAGCATTCCACTCAGAGCCCTAGCCCACAGTGGGCCCCAGAGGACTCCTGGGGCACAGCCAGCTTCTCCAGGCCTTCCGGCTCTCACCCATCCTTCCACCTGAACACCCCGGGCAGCTGAGCTCATGGCAGAGCCCTCGCCCACTGACCCCACCAAGCCTCAGGGTCTGCATTAGTGTCCTAGGGCTGCCATCATCAATTTGTACAAACTCAGTGCCTTAGAACAACAAACACACACTATCTCGCAATTCCAGAGACTAGAAGTCAGGAAGCAAGGGTCTGCAGGGGCTCTCTAGGGGAGCATCTGTTTCTTGCCTCTTTCAGTTTCTGGTGACTGCTGGCATTTCTGGGCTTGTGGCCACATCACTCCACTCTCTGCCTCTGCCTTTGCGTGGCCTTCTTCTCTCTGTGTCATCTCCCCAGGACACTTGGCACTGGAGTTAGGGCACACTGGATAACCTGGGATGATTCCTGCGTCTCAAGGCCCTTAACTTATCTCTGCAAAGACCCTTTTTTCCTAAGAAAATTAAGATTTACAGGTTCTACAGGTTGGGTTGCGGTCATCTTTGGGGACCACCTCAAATATTCAGGGCTTCCCTCATAGCTCAGTTGGTAAAGAATCTGCCTACAATGCAGGAGACCCCAGTTTGACTCCTGGGTTGGGAAGATCCCCTGGAGAACGGATAGGCTACCCACTCCAGTATTCTTGGGCTTCCCTGGTGGCTCAGCTGGTAAAGAATCTGCCTGCAATGCGGGAGACCTGGGTTCGATCCCTGGGTTGGGAAAATCCCCTGGAGGAGGGAAAGGCTACCCATTCCAGTATTCTGGCCTGGAGAATTCTTGGGTCACCAAGAGTCGGAAATGACTGAGTGACTTTCACTTCACTTCATTCAGAACACTGCCATGTCTTCATCTGTAAACAGTGAGTAATAACTGTATCAGTCCCAAAAGACCATGATGGGGTTTCAACAAGATAGTGTATGTTAGGTAAATATTTAAAAATACTAACCATATTTATTTTATTTTTCCCTACACATACAAATTCTTAAATAAAAACATAGATTTTTATAGAGATGTGTAGTATACAGATCTTTTTAGAGTCATAGAGCAGTTTAAATGCTCTCTTATTCAGTTTAACAAAAACAGTCCCTAATACTACGCATGTATCAGTGCGAGGATGTTACAGCTGTACCCAGGGTGTATTCCCTACGGGTCCTAGGATGGAGATAATCACGGCCATTCAAGGGCCTTTAGCTATCACCTATGGGTTGCCTCCAACATACTGGTGATGTAAGTTGTTAGGATGCAAAAGTTAAGGTTTGTAAAACACACGTGGACTTGTCGGAGGGTGACAAAACAGGGCATCAAATGTTAAATGACTGTCCCTTTGTTCTAGCTCAGCCCCTGTTAGGGGACTGCATAGCAGGTGTGCAGAGCAATGTACATTCAAGGATATACCCTCAGTGCTGATTATAATTGCATGGGGAGGGCGAAGGAGAGAGAGAGAAACAGAGAGAAGGAGGCAGAGAGAGAGAAGATGACAAGGAAAGAAGAGAAGGACCAAAAAAGGAAAGCTGCTGTAATGCCCTTGATGGAGGAATAGTTGGGAATGTAAGTGGTCCCAAACTCAGCTCCTCCACAGGGCTCACAGTGAGAATGGCACGTCATCAACAATATGTGCAAGATGACTACATTTTGTGGGGAAAAAAAAAAAAAAAACCCAGTGTCTATGCGTGTGTGGACATAGCCGCCTGGTGCACATATGAGCTCACAGTGATAGTGAACTTCTACATCCACGTGCAAGTGGAAAGGGCCTGAAAATACACCATGTGGGAAGGGCTAGACATGCAGAGGGGGCTAACTTTCCATCTCTGAAATGTGTGGACATTTCCCAGCGAGGATGGCAACAGAGCCTACCAGTGTAATCACCAAATTAAGTTCATTCTGTTACCCAGATTTGCAGACAAATCTGTGTTCAGCTGCAGGACCTGGAGGTTCAGAGAGAGCCCAGTGTGTTGTGACTGAAGCAGAGGGAGCTCCTGCCCTTCTCTGAGCACCACTCCCAGCCCCACATCTGCAGAACAAGGGGACTCCTGCGCTAATTCTGCTGCAAGGATCTAGGGACGCAGTCAGCCTGGTCCTGGGAATCTCATGGGTTTCGACTGGGAGAAAGGGTGACCCAGCTGACCACTGGGTTCCCGAGACCCACCAGCAAGCTCCACCTGGCTTCATTGTCCCCAGAGCCCCACTTGCAAGAGGACAAAGGGAGGGCTTCTAGGACACGCCTGGTCGGGGATGCCCAATGCGAACCGGGTGCCTTGGGCCGCTCCCTCTCGGGTCCGGGGCACAGCGAGGCCAAGGAGGAGGCGGGAATGAATCACCACAAAGCTATGCCGCACAGGTGCAGTGAAACTGTGAGATGCTGGGAACCGAGCCCCAGCTGGGTTGCCAGCCTGGCAGGGCCGTGCACCGGCCAGATCCCCAGGGTGGAAACAAAACACGCTGGGGCTCGCTCCCTCTGAGAGGCGGCTGAGGGCTGGCTTTCATATTTCGGTGGCTTTGTGTTTCCACAATGGACGCATTTCTGCACTCTGGCCCTTGTAAATGGATCCTGTTCAACAAGGCAAGTGATCTCTGCTCCCCCACATTTTGGATGCGTGGAGTTCAAGTTCTTGTTCTTGCCCTACAGCTGCTGTGTGACTCACCTGGGCTCTGACCTGTTCTGGGCAACTACAGTCAAAGGTGGTAGGTTCACCTCCCAGGCTAGCAGGAGTGAGGCTGTGTTCCAAAGGTCACAGTGACTCCACTCACTGCCCTAATCCCTACGCTCTCCAGGAGCCAAAGGGGAACTTCAGGGACAGGACCCACCTAAATTCAGGCCTGCCAGGAAGGACTACGGAGTCTGAAAGTCAGCAGGCAACACCTGGATCATGTGGGACCAGACAGATGTCTCAGCAGGAGAGGGTGAGAAGTCATCATCAAGGGGAGGAAACAGGTGTCAGCCCACTTTCTCATAACTCGGGAAGGTGGGAAGGTCTGGGTTCCCTCTTAGGTCAGGGCCTGGGGCCCTTGGGAAAGGCCTTCAAAAATCTGCTCTTGAGCTCCCTGTTTTACTAACAACTCCACTGACGGCAAGATGGGAAATCAAAGGATGAAATTTCCTGTCTGCTGTAAGTGGGGACATCAACCGAAAGTACCAGAGCTTTCTGAGCTCCCCTCAACCCTCATTCCTAGTTTTATAGGAAAAGCTATTGTTATAAGTATGGATGCTGTTGGGTTAAATAGTTTTGTTACGGTTCATTGGCCAGGAGCAGGTGGTGGTTAATCCAAACAGCACACATCTGGGGTGAGGCCCCCCAGTTGTAGTAAAATGCTGCTCCTAGAGCTGGGAGGGGGCTTAATGTTCTGCTCTCTGAGGACCATGCTGCTCTGCTCACTCTGTCTGAACTGACACTTCTGCTGTTATAGGGGGGTGGCCTTGAGTCCCCAGACACTCTGAGCCCTTCTCGTCACTCGCCATGTTGCAGAAATGTGCTGTCTCCAGAACAACCTTGTCGATGGCCTGGGGGACTTGTGTCTCCCTCGGAATCCCACCTGGCCCTCTATCTGAGTCACCAAGCTTCCCCCACGGCCCAGAGGTGCTGTGCCCTTTCTCCGCAGCTCAGCTGGGCCACGGGGTGGATGCCAGCACCTCCTACTCCAGCCCCATCCATCGCCACCTGTCACCACAGCTGCTCCCCTCCTGGAAGTGTGTGGTTTGGGCATCATGGTCACTACAGAGCTCCTGGGTGTCCAGGATGGCATCCTGCCCATCAACAGGGATGGTGGCGGCAGAGGGGTACACAGGCGAATTCTCTATCCTTCTCGGCCGTGGATGGGAAACTCCTCCTGCTTAGGAATCCTGGAGCATATCACTGCATCTGAAGGAGATGCCTGGGCCCAGTCTCCCTGAGAGAACCAGGCACCCAGGGGCCGCGGAGCCCAGCCCTGTGTCTGCATCCACAGGGGCTGCTGTTGGGAGACGAGTCAGGCTGTCCCTCTTCTCTTCATGGTCATAGGAAGAAGCCTAGACTGGACCCACGTCGTGGGGGAGGGGACTGCCTGGGGCAGGGGTGATGGGCCAGTCAGGGCAGAGGAGCTCTGAGAAGAGAGCCAGAAACAGCTCCAGATTTGGGGGTGCCCAGACCTCAGAGCAAGGCCATTCTCCACCAGAACTACCATGGTCTTGGCACTGCTGTTAGTCATCTCGAGGCTGTTTCTTTCCCCTTTGTGGGTGGGATAAGTTTACAAAGGGGCTCCCACCCCGTTGGATGGCTGTGGGATGGAATGTAGCTATGAATGGACAGGGCTTCACCCAGAACTCTGCACGGTGGAGCCTCCCTTTACAGCTGGGTGTATCCACACAGGGCTTCCGCGCACATGCCGCCCACCTGGCCACACCTACTCTGCCAGGCCCTGTGCCAGGTGCCAGAGAGAAAGGCGCAGCCCCCAGCTGCTCCCGGGCGCGGGTAGAGACTCACCTGTAAGCAGATTGCAACACAAGTCATGACAGATGTTTGCCCAGGGGGCCTCAGGAGTGAGTGATTGAGCCAGGGGGCGCCCTGGGGGCTTAAGAGGCAGAGACACTCTGATGCTGTAACAGACAAGAGAAGAGGTACCAAGAATTCTTATTTCGTTGTTTTGTTTCGACTACACATTCCTTCATTTGCCACTCATTGATCATATTTCTCTATTATCTTTCATGTGCCAGGCACAGAGAAGTTCTCTAATATAGAGACAGCGTTTTATCCAGAGCAAGTGACATTACCTGATGGACAGAGCCTTCTCCGACCCACGGTCACCACCCTGTCCATCTGCTATCACAACAGTATGAGGCGCTGGGTTAACCAGGGATACCCCCACCAGACTGTTGCCCTCCTCATAGCACCTAGTACAGCCCATTGTGGGGAGAGTGCTGGCAGGGGGGTCGTCAGTACCTTCAGGAGATGTCATCTAGGAGAGCTACACAGGGGGCCTGCCCTTAGGCAGGAAGGACTTTGTGAGCAAGAAACACCGTGTTGAAAGGCTCAGCATGTTCAGGGTGGTGGGGGAAAGGAGGAAGGTGCTCTAGGTTGGGGGTAGGGGCAAGCACATGCTAGAAAGCTGAGCCCAGACACAGCTGGGCTGGCAGACCCAATCAGACTGCATTGAGCAGCCCTTACCTCCTGTGGTGCCTTAGCCTAGGTTCCTCTGAAGGCAGAGCTGAGACTTGTGAGTAGTTTATTGGGGAACGTTAGTAAAGGATGAGGGTGCAGAAGAGGCAGAGGCAATTAAAGGATGCATAAGCAAATTGGCCATGCTATGCGTGAAGGCAGACTCATCCATGGGACCACTGGCGGACCCCATGACGTGTGTCTCAGAACCACCCACCCTGGGAAAGGATGACTTCCCCACCTGATCTCACTCCCAACATTGGTTGGTGTGGCCCCATGAACTGCTAATTCGCAGTAGTTCAAGACTGCCTGGGTTAATCCTGGTTGGACCCAGTTGGTGCTTACAGGAGGGGTGGAGTGGGTGTGGGGTGGAGAGTTCTAAGTAGTGCACACAAGGAGGTACTACTGGGGGTTTGGGGAAAAGCAAGAGCAATCAGTCCAGCTGTCCGACATGAATCTTTGCCTGGACTAGATTTCCCAGCCTTCCCTGGGTTCGGAAGATCCTTCGATTTCCCAGACTCTGGGCCAAGAATTCAGGACAAATGCCTGACTCGGGAAGTGCAGGGAAGACAGGTCAGGGGTTGGGGGAGTGAATGCATGTTGTCATGGAGATATTAAGAAGGGAGCCAAAAAAATGGGCCAAGGAGCTTAATCCCTTGTGAAGACACACATCTTTATCCATCAAGGGATGAAGAGTTGGGACATCCACACACCCACTCCCATCAATCATTGGCTGGTTGCTGCTCCCAGGGGTGGTAATTCCCAAGGACTTGGGCCAGCCACGAGGTCAGAGTTTGTCCGAACTCTGAGGTTTTGGACAAGCTTTCAGGCACATGTGCCCCAGACCCTACCCTCATTATATCAGAAGTGGATGGCAAACTCTCATCACGGCTAGGACAGCCACCTTGGACCTTCCAACCCAAGGTCCTGAGCCAGAGGAAGATCACTTCAGGCCAGCAAACACTTACTAAATGTCCCTGACCCTTCTTTGGTTTCCTGCATAGCCCTGCCAAGCCTGAGACTATATATTTATTGTTGGATTGTGGGCTGTCTCCTCCAGTGATAAGCTAAGCTCCCCAAGGTCAAGGAGTTGGTCTAAGTCAGGTGTTATTCAAGTGCCTAGAACAGTGCCTGCCCAGGAAAGATCCAGAGTTGCTTGTTGAATAAAGGGAGAGGAGTCTGTGAGTCACGCCCTCAACATTTAGTCTCCCAGGAGGAAAGCAGACCCCTTGCCTCCTCTGGCTTTCCCCAGGGCCTTGGGCTGGGTCTTCCCCTGCTGGTGCTTACCCCAGGCAGGGAATTCCTTTGGGCATTATCACAGCCATTTCCGGTTGGGTGGGCATCCCCTCTGAGTCCCTGCAGACCTGGGGTCCATGCCCTGTCCCACCTCCTCCATCTAACCCCCCCACCCCGAGGCCTGCCTTTACACATAGTCTTCAGTGTAAAGTCACGGCAGTATTCAAAAGGTTAAAGCAGAGTGAACTGTTAATTTTAATGCTTTCTCTAAGCTTCAGTTTTAATAAGCGAAAATGATGTTCTTATTTGCAGTAAAGTGGTGTTATAAAATTCTGTCTGTCAAGCTCATTTTAAAACCATGGAAATAAATGATCTGACAAAATCAGGCTATTAGACAAGTGAGGAAGAGTGATTTCCATAAAAGTAGAGGAGCTGTTCCTTAATTTCACACTTGGTAGTCTTTTGGGTCGACTAAATTTTTAAATAAGTGATAAAATTATATTAGCGCAATTGCATTTTTATAGATTTTTTTGGTCATTGTACTCTTTTTCAATCCCTTTATTTTAACTCAAACTGTTCTGCTGAAAGGTTACTCTCAACTTATGTTACCTCGTAACAGTCTCTGCCCACAACGTGGCCCGAGGCTCGCAAATCCTGGGACCAGCCAGGCGGGTCTGGTGAGAGCACAGCACGTGCCCAGAAATGGCCACTCTCTGCGGGATACGTGTGGTCCCCTAGTCTGGAGGGTGGGGTCCCCTGGACTGAGAGAGCACCTGTCCTGGGCTTCTGAACCCACTCCATCTTTTGCTCAGAAGGAGCCCTGGTTCTCCGGAAACCCTCAGCCTCTCTACTTGGAATGCTGGCTGAGGACAGGACCAGGCAGCGTTTGCTCAGGAAGCTGGGAATTTAGGCAGAGCAAGGGAACAGTGGCTCCTTTGTGAGACTTCATGCGTGCTGCACCGCCCCCCCTACCCCCACCCCGCAAACTTGCCAGACCCCTCAAATCATCAGATAGCCGGGGCTGTGCTAGAATTCTGTCTCAGGCTCCGGAGGGAAGAAGGAAGGAAGCCCACAGAGTCTTCCGTGCAGCTGAAATATCCCCGATCTGACAGGGGCCCGGTTGCAGGGAGGAAGGGGACTCCTCTGGTTTGATTTTTATAATTACAACAGCATCAAAGGTATGAATGTTTAGCACATCCTAAGTCACTTCAGTCATGTCCGATTCTTTGTGACCCTATGGACTACAGCCCACCAGGCTCCTCTGTCCATGGAATTCTCCAGGCAAGAATACTGGAGTGGGTTGCCATGCCATCCTCCAGGGGATCTTCCCAACCCAGGGATTGAACCTGCAGCTCCTGCACTGCAGGCGGATTCTTTACTGCTGAGCCACAGGGGAAGCCCAGCACATCCTCTTTTCTGTGCTAATTTCCCGGGGTAACTGTTCAGAGCCCAGACGTCCGCCCCACTCAGCACCATTTACCTCTGTGTGCATGTTCCTAGCCTTTGTTGAGGGGCTCTGGCTATGACACTGGCCCCAAGCTTGACGCTGGCCGTGAGCAGTTTTCAAAAACTTAAATTCATTTCCAGGTAGTCTGCTTCCAGAAGGAAAAAGAGGCTCTTTCCCACTGGAAGGGAGGGAACACATGTTTTGTTGGGAGTCCGACGGGGCCAGGCACCATGCTAGGCTGTGAGGATGCAGACTCTTTGTCTGTATCCAGTGGAGGGGAGTGGTACTCACCTGGGAAGCACAGCTCTGAGGACAAAGCAGCATCCTGCTCCAGAGAGAATGGCCTCTACTGGAGGCCAGGCTTCCGAGGAAAGGAGAGGTTGAGTGGGAGGGCCCTCGCTAAGGGGCTTTGGAGAATCATTTTTCTTTAGCAAAGTTAACCAGGTGCTTTCCATGTGCCAAGCACTGTGCTGCCTCTAAGAAGGGCCCTTTCCTATTTCTCCCTGCGCTGGGAGGCTGAGAGAATGCCTATTTCCACTGGGAGGACTTTCCAGGTTGGATACTTGGTCCAGGAGCAAGCAGAGCAAGCTGGGAATGCACAGCCTGTCTGTGCCTCAGTCTCCCCATGAATGCCGTGGTGCTCAGGGGTGTGGGAGGACTCTCCCAGCCCTGGCACCCTACAGCCAGGGGATCTGGGCAGTGGCCAGAATGTGTGCCCACTGCCAGCCAAGCAACATCCTTCTGCTGTTTGGGAGAGCATCTTCGAATCACAGAAGTCAAAACCGCCTTCTCCCCCAGAATCTCCAAGAGGCAACGTGGGAGCGCAAGGGAGTGTTAGAGTCACACGTGCTTCCTGGGAGAGAGGAGGAAGTGCCTGGTAGACAAAGCCTGCAGGGTGGCCTTGGAGGGGCAGGGCTGTCTCTCCCTAGGAAGGAAGAAAGAAGAAGTCCAAATTAGTCATGTTGTATTACTTCTTTTTATGGCAATGCTCTGAAAGTCTGCAAATGTCAGCATGTTAATTTACTGTCACTCAGTGATATTATTTCATCCTTTCAAAAATGTGTTTCTTGCATTTTCAGTAGCATACTCCAAGTGTTCTCCATCTCAAAGTTTCTATAGATAGTGCGACTACTTTCACTCTGACCGTTGCCAAAATGTAGAAATTCATCGTTGACTGGAGCCACATATATGTTAGGCGTGGAGTTGGGGACTTGGGTTTCCTGCTTACAAAAAGGGGAAGAAGCTGATTTTTCTCTCTGCTCTATCACCTCTTGTCCTCCTAAAGTGCTCTGGGGTTTCTCTCTCAAGGAACGTGCAGAGATAAATTTAATAGAGAAATTTTAGCGAATCAGTCATGGCTGAGTTTGTATATGCAGTCAGAGCCCTCCCTGTCTCCCAAGCCAGCCCACCCCCACCCCGATGCTTCTCCTATGGTGGCAAACTTATTTCAAAAATTCTGATGAAACACTTTGTAAATTTTGTTATTCTGTGATGATAATAAATCATTATAGCCTTAAACACTTCTCTAGCTTGGAGCCTCAGTCACAAATTATCTTGTCATTCTGACCAAAACATTCTCCAAAAAAGCTTGACAAGTGCTAAAACCCAGAACATGAAACCATGTGTTGTTGTGAAAGCAAGATTCAGAAATGTCAATTAATTAGATTAAGAGGCTACTTTTAGCTTTACTCGTGTTGCCAAATAACCCTTAAAATATGCATAGCAGTGGAAATCTACCTCCGCGGTACAGTACTTCTGTGCCGAAGGAAGACAATGGATCGGACTAATGGACGAAATTATTGTATCTGTCAGTCGGCTCCAGAGAATGATCTAGAAGCAAATGTCGCTTCTTTTTCCACAGTATGGCTTCATAAGCTGGGTAAATTCTGTCATTTATGAATTCAAGTAGTTCCCCCCACCCTGCCCCTTAGAAATCATATACAGATCTAGAAGGGAAAATCAAGCTTTTCCCTATGTCTTTACTAGTAAGATGGATTTTTAATGTTTTTCTGTGCTTTTTTTTTTAATTTGCATTTGCATTTTGAAGTTCACTTTGTAAAAAAAAAATATCATGGAGAAATTATTTAAATTTTTTTCTCCCTGTTTCTTGAAAATCTTATCTTTAAATAATCTATATCCTCCATTTTATTTATGCCATAAACTGTTCCTATATTTTAATGGTCTGTTTGCTTTAAAAGGGGTTGTTGGTTTTAATAGCTCAGTTACTATCTTTGTAAACTAAACTCCTTCTGACGAAATTCGAGCAGATCATCTCTGCCTGTGTGTGGAAGGCACATTCCAACCCCTGAAAAGGAAATTTAAGCCAAATAAATGTTCTGCCCAAATTAAAATACATAAAATGAATAGTTAACTTGGACAAGAGCTGATGGACGGAGCATTCGGGCTGCGGACAAGTGGGTGTTGGGAGAGCTGGCTGCCAGCAGGGCCTCAGGAGAGGAAACCCAAATGAAATTAATTTCCTGTAACCCCCTTTGTCCATTCCTCTGGACTAATTGATTGCAGCATTGGCATGGATGTTTTGGGAGAGCAGAAATGGCAGGATGGATGGCACTGAGGAGGGTGACATGAGGCAATTCCTGCCAGGTTCTGAGACTCAGGATCTTAGCCCCAGCACCCCAGGCATGGTTCAATGCCACACCCCCCCATCAGCTCTGAGAGCACAGGGGCTGGAGACTCACCTCCAAATTCTCATGGCAGTTGTATCCACCTTGATTCTATGGTAATCTGTGTGTGTTCTGATGCTAACTTGATGACAGGGCATTTCCAACAGAGCAAGACACATCTGTACCCCCACAGAGAAATGACAGGGGTGTGGTGGGGGTGGGGGCCAGGATGAGAACTGTCTGAAGCTGAGCAAAGTTGCGTGGAGCTGAGACAGAAGCCCTCCCCCTGCCTCGGGCATTCATAACCTCACCACCCCTTGCCCACCACATCCCTGACAGCAAGTGTGAGGAGCCAAGCAAGGCATGAAGGTCAGTTGCTCTGTCTGAGCCCTCCCTCCCTGGCTGGGGTAGTGGGGGCTCCACCCTGGAGGGCAGGGCAAGATGTGCCCTGTGCCAAGGGCGGGACTTCCTGTGGGAGGGACTTCTTGAGTAGAACCATTTCCTGCATGCTATCCTTTTGTGTGGGGCCAGAAGAGGGATGAAAGTGGGGGGTCTGCAGCCAAATGCCAAGTCCCTGTGCCTCACAGTTCCTGTTGCCCCCCCACTGGTTGTACTTCCCACCCTTCTGATCCAGTCTCACTGTTTCTAGCTAGCAATAAGGCAGTTAATGAGCTAGACAGAAGCCCTACGTTACCTCTGGAACTAGATGGGTAATTAACACACAAATAAATAAATAAGGATATAAAATAAAATGGATGAGTGAGGCATCCAGGGCTCTAGTCTCTCCAGGATAAGATGCACAGGGTGGTAAAAACACGGAGGAGAAGGGGGAGACCTGAGTGCTAGTTTCAGCTCTGCAGGCTGACGTGGGGTGCTATCTTGGCCAAGTCACTCCCCACTGCTGAGAACTGTCTCAGTGGACCAAAGAGCCCAGCCTGAATAAACGCCTACAGAGTTACAGAGATGAGATGTGACCTTATGTGGCTTAGTGCAGCCGGATGGCAGGTACTGACATGCCCTCTGTGTCCCTGCAACTTCACCATCACTGAACCTGCCAAAGGCTCCCTACTGCAAGTACCTGGGTTGCTAAGGCCCCAGGATCATCTTCTTGTATGCACAGGGAGCAGTGCTCAGCCAGGGATAGGGGAGAGTTCCCTGTTGCCGCAGTGGCAACTTGCTCCTTAATGCTTCTGGAGTTGGCTTCCTTTCCCTTTCTGTCTCCCCTCTCCCCTGGTTCTATCTGAACTTTTCTGGGTCATCTGTCAAAGGGAAGATCAACACCAAATCACTGCTTTCAGCTTCTACTTCTGCAGGAGCCTCGCCCCGACAGAAGATAGGGAGCAGTAGGCTTCAGGGCCAATCTGGGAGCCCAGGCCCCACCTAAGATGGGAAGCCACCTGCTGTCATCTAGGGATGTAGCATCTAGAGATGTCAGAAATCTCTATGAAATCTTCCAATTTTCAAAATATGGCGATGAATTAAAGTTATGGTTTGGGGGTTGTTTTTGTTTGTTTTTATGTATGGCCCAAACCAAACAGTCTGTTGGTGGTATTCAATCCAAGGACCACCTTTGACTAAAGGTAAATTAAACTAAAGGTAAATGATTACCTGTACCAGGTAATCATTCCCTGTTAGTTCACGTGCCAGAGAGGCCAATATATGAAGGCTCCTCTTTCTAGTACATTCTGGTCTGCAGCCATCTCATGGTCTAGAAGTGACAACCAAAAGGACAGGTGGCCTTTGGTGGGTGCTGGGCCTCCAGATGGCCTCTCAGGAGACAGTGGCCAGGAGGTTCCGGAGGTCAGTGGCATCTACCCTGGTACACCTCTGGCCCCAGGAAGAGAAGACACCTCCATCAGGAGAGCCTGCTCCTAGGGTCCCATGGGAACCCTACAGCCTGGTTTCTCATTAGGCTTTTGGAAAATTGAGATCCTTTGTTCAGGGGAGCCACTCTAAGGTTCTAAGAGGTTCACTGGGGTTCACCACCCCGTTAGCAAAGCTGATATTACTCAAGATGCACAGAGGAACACAGTCAACTGGTAAACGGGGCCATCTGCAGCCCAAACTTGAACCCTAAGTGTACAGGTTGAACCTGACATTGGGGCAGAGAGTGTCCTGCTGCTCTGGGCTGAAAGCAGGTTGATGTGAGACTCTGCCCTCCTGCCCATCAGAATAACAGCTGTAGGTCGAGGAAGGCCCTGGTCCTGGGCTCCCCCTCTTGTGATGGAAAGTGTTTCCTCACAAGATTGCTAAAGCTGGTATGCCTGAATTTCAGTTTGTTGCTGTTTAGTTGCTAAGTCATGTCCAACTCTTTGCAACCCCATGGACTGCAGCATGCCAGGCTTCCCTGCCCTTCACTATCCCCACGAGTGATGCCATCCAGCCATCCCCTTTTCCTCCTATCCTCAGTCTTACCCCAGCATCAGGGTCTTGTGAGACAAATTTGCTTTCTTTGCTTAAGATCTGGAGGAAATCCCTGCTGACAGCATCTTGACAAGCACCCCTGAACCCCCAAGCCTGGAAAAGAATGGGTACCACATCAATTACAAGTTCTAGAAGGCGACTTACGCCAACTGGGACTGCCTCCCAAGGCCTGTGAGTAGATCTCAGAGAGCCCACAGCCCTTGGGATTAAGCAGGTGTACAAACTTTTGAGAAAGGGGCCAGAAGCTCTAAATGGTCAAGAAGCTACAGTAGAAAATCCTAGAAAGGCCTCCAGGTGTACTACTGCAATTGTTGCAGCAATATTTTGTTTCAGAG
Source organism: Bos indicus (assembly GCF_029378745.1). Lineage (NCBI taxonomy): Eukaryota > Metazoa > Chordata > Mammalia > Artiodactyla > Bovidae > Bos > Bos indicus. Next base: position 42,409,260 of record NC_091777.1, read on the forward strand.
GATTCAGAGGTGCTTCTTAGGATGCGAGAGGCTCTCCCATCAGTCCTGCCATCTCAAGGCAAAGCCAGAAGGCAGCTGAGCAGCCAGCCTTCCTGTGGCTTCTTACAATAAGGGCCATCCCCCTGCCCCTCCTGTAGGTTCGTATCTCACCCATCCCTCAAGGCCCAATCAGGCCTGTCTAGTCTAATGATCGGCTCGCAGCCAGGGCACTTGGAAATCTGGAGACAGAGCCTTGTGATCTTTCTCTTTGTTTTCTGTCCAATCTCATTCATAACTGGACACTGTCATTTACTTGTCACTATTGTTCTGTCTCCTTTCTCCAGCTTGACTCCAAACTCATTAGAGGCCCGGGCAGCTCAGGATGGGTCCCAGGCACTCTTTCTTTCTTCTGGGTGCCGGGCACAGGGTAGGGGTGACTTTGCTCTGGTCTCATGGTCCAGCTCCCTGAGATAGGACTTAACCAGGATCCAAGGAAACCTCACCAGTGCCCCACCCCATGTCTTGGACTCACAGAAGCTTCTCTCAAGACAAAAGTGTGGGTCCCCATTTTCAAGAAAGCCAGCCCCACTCCCAAATGGGCTGTGTACCAAAGGCCCCTGCAGTTATGATTCTCTGGGTGTCTGGCACCCACCTTGTGTCTGCTCCCCCGATCTTCAGCAGGCCCATGCCCAAGGCACCAGCATGGAGCTTTCTTACCAGCACTTTCTCCCCCAACCCTCTCATCCCCTTGGTTCTTGACAACAGGAAGAGCGAGGCTGACTTTCCCGTGGACACGTCACCTCTCTGGCTTTCAGTCCCATGCAGAATGAGCTCATCTCTTTTCCAAACTTGAGAGGTTGTCTTCCCCTCTACCCTCTACCCTGAAACAGAGTCCTGCAGGGATGGGGGTGGAGGGGATCTAGGGAGCAGAGGAAGTACCTCAGAGACCAAGCACACTTTCCTTAGTGATTTCCCCCCGCCCCAGGTACTATGCTACTTGGTTGATAATGCAAATATTGACAATATTTAAAAAGGAAATAATGAGAATTGGGGAAAACAGTGTGAAGTTCAATGGTTAGAGAGTATAGAGAAGGCAAGAAAGGGGTCTCTTTTTATATGGTCTCTTGCCCCCACCCTGTCCCAACCTAAGGCTGGGGCCCATCCACTGGATCAGTACCTCCAGGGTAATCTGGGCTGTTGGGGAGCCCACAATGAAGCTGGAGCCAAGACTCAGTCTCTGAGTGAAACGCTAGGGCCGAATGTCAAACTCTTCCCAGAACCACGGCTCTTTTGGAGTAGAGGATTGAGCGTGGGGTCAGCAGATGAATGGGTTTGCGCTCAGCCTGCGTTCCTAACTTCCCTGGTGGCTCAGAGGTTAAAGCGTCTGCCTACGATGCGGGAGACCCGGGTTCAATCCCTGGGCTGGGAAGATCCTCTGGAGAAGGAAATGACAAGACTCCAGTACTCTTGCCTGGAAAATCCCATGGACAGAGGAGCGTGCTAGGCTACAGTCTATGGGGTCACAAAGAGTCAGACATGACTGACGACTTCACTTTCTTGTGTTCCTAGAACTTCTGCAAACAGAAGACTGGCTGACCTTCCTGATAGCAACTGCGGGCCAGAGCAGGACACAGTGCCCGTTCTGGGTCTCATCTACAGATGGGCCCTGCAGGCATTCCAGCCGGCCTCCCTCCCGGGATGGCTGTGAAGAAGCAAGAAGAAAATGGCATGTGACCATCTTGAGAGAGCTGAGCTTTTCCACATCTGGGTAGGGTGACACCTCGGGGTGCGAGGAGACCTTTGCTTTTGGGGGTAGAAGCCCATGAGGATGCTCTCTTGCCATCTCAGCTGGGGGCCTCAGGACACATCCCTTACTTGAGAAGTGGGCTCTGAGTCTCCCCTTACCACTGCCAATCCCAGCAATCCCATCAAGGCGCCATTTAACCACAGGGAGGGGAGACTCCGAAGGGTCCGATTTCACTGGCATGGTCCCTTTTGCCTGGAGCGGGAGTCCACGGGACCGAGCATGGGTCAAGCCACACAAAGACTGCGTGAGTGAGTTTAGCAGAACCACGCGAGTCGGCTACGCCGCCCAGCAGGTCCCTGTGCTGCAGGAAAGCCTCCTTTCTTGTCCCTCAGCCAGAGAGGCTTCTGTCTGAGGCCTGTCACTGCAGCCCTTCAAACCCATTTGACTGGGTTGGAGCGCATCACACTGTCACCAACTCAGTTTTCATTAAGCGGCTGCTTCTCTGTTAGCCTAGCCAAGCAGAAGAACTCAAACACATGCACAAATTAAATCGACATCCAAACTCCACCAATATACAAAGCAATTTAAATGATATTCATTAGAGCGATGACAAGCCCTGATGAGGCTTTCAGGAGCTGGGTCCTTCAGCTTTTGCCGAATCGGTTTCATGGTCACTGAGGCGGAACTCCGGCGACTGTACCTCCATTTTTTTTCAGCTAAGAAAATGACTCCTTCCTGACACACCTACCTCATTCTCTCTCCTTTCCTCCCCACTGTCTTGGCCCGAGTTTCCCCAGCCCTGGTTTCTGGACACACAGGTACGGCTATGAACTGGAGTCACATAAAGGAAAAAAGCAGCCACCCTGACTTCTTTTTTCCATAAATGCTCCAATTAAAACAGATTTCAGTTTCTCGTAATTTCATTTCACTTGGCCTGGGAGATCTCTAACTCACAATTATGACGGTCGTAAATGTGTCCTGGAATCCTGCTGTGGGAAAAAAAAAATAATGGAAGTGAAATGTTGAAACGCAATAATTTTTCAAACTTAACCCTCCAAATTTAAAAAGTCGTTTCCCAAGTCCTATTTATATATTTTAATTTTTAAAGAGAGAGCAGGATGGGGCCCCACCCCCACCCCCTGCTGCTGCCTGGGGCTACAGCAGAGGAGATAGAGGCTTGGTGGGGTCTGCAGGCACGGGTGGGCATGGAACCCTCAGGCCTCACGTGTCAGGACTAAGAGCCATGCCAGTCTCAGAGTCATGTCTTGCGTCTCCAAGTCCCAGGAAAGGATTCAAGTCCACTTGGGCAAAGAGAGCAGCAAGGGACTGCCTGATTCATCGCCAGCTAAGGGCAAAGCAAGGTCATGGCCACATACATCCATCAGCTCTCTGGGCTTTGGAGTTTGCAGCCCAGACAATACCCACAGCATGGGGAACCATCCACAACTTTATACACTGATGCCTGCACTTCTGTTTATAATTTTATGCTCAAGGTTAATAACGTATGTCCTTGGCTTTGATCAGAGATATTAGCATGTGATAATGTTGCCTGCACCCATACTGGGAAAATAAAGATTCTTAGAAATACCCATGGACTGCAAACACACTTTCATCATTAAGGTCTGAGCTCTTAATTAGGAAGAAGCTTTTAAATACTGGTATAGACAGCACTGTCCAAGCGAACGTCCTGTGATGATAATAATGTTCCGTATCTGTGCTGTCCAAAAGAGTGGACACTAGCCATATGTGGCTACTGGGCGCTTGAAAAGTGGGGTAAGACTGAGGAATGAAATGTTTTACTCTATTTCATTTAAATTTGAATGACCACGTGTGGCTGATGGCCACTATGTTGGACTGCTCAGGTTAGACAGTAAATAATAGTGTATCCTAATTCCTGAGTAGCTAATTGTGGATGTTAATCTCTGGGAAGAGGTCACCTTGCTTATCATCATTATCATCAGGGATGATTTATTAAGAATATATTAGTACATGACATTACACAAAGGTGGTGGAAAAGCAGTTCTTCTGATCTTTTATCATTAGAATTTAATTTTGAAAACACCTGGCTCTTTGGACGTAGGGAAGGGCACTGACCCCTGAATGCCGAGCCTCAAGAAGCTGCTAACTTTGATTTAAGTCACTCTTGATGTCCACAGCCATGGGCTGATTGAGTCACCATCAGGCTGTGCGGGACTGTCAGGTCACTGACCAACAATGTGGCAAATCCACGTTTTGGTTGAGCGGGAAACATGGTCCCAAATCAAGGGTGATTTGCGATGCCTTGGGAACCATCAAAGCCCACCCAAATGTTCGCCGTTACAATCCTCCTAGGGGTGGCCTCCTGTCAGATCTTTGGAGACTGAAAATGGTGCATCCGCCTCTGGCTTGGGGAAACCTGATGCCTGTGTGGAGAGCGAGCATCTCTCTAGAAACAAAATCCTGTGTGCTCCCTGCTCTGCACTGATCCCGGGAGTCCAGGCCTCGGCAGAGTCTGCCATATCGCACACACAGGGAGGTGGGGTTTGTCAGGAGAAAATTCCCCTCCCAGAAGCTTTCTGCTGTAAGACAGAGCTGAGGCCTTCCCCCAAAGGAGTGAGATGGTTTTTGAAGCTAACTATAGCATATTTTGCAAAGGCCAACGCACCCTGGAATCGCGTGGGAGCAGAAGCACAAGTACCTTTTCTGCGTCTCCAAGGTCAGCCGCAGGCTGAAAGGCATCGACTGGCGCCAGGTCCCCAGGGAAATGCATTTTCAGGTTCCCTTTTGCCAAAGATTACACGTGCTTACTAATAAATCCCTAGGGAGAAAAAAGGTTAGTGTTTCTATTACCAAAAGAATAACTATCTGGCAGAGTAAAAATGGTAATTTCGCCATTAGCTAAAAGGATAATAGCTATTATTTTAAAGTTAAAGTATTTATTATTGAAGAGTGGTGTTGGGATTTGTGTGTTTTCATTCTTATGATTGCTTCCTTTAATACCAAGTGGATTATTTTTGTGCTAAATAGTCAACAGAATAAAATGTGATTGCAATTTTCCAATTTCAAAAGAGCTGCACAGATGAATCTGAAAAAATAAAATCATTTGATTTTTTTTTTTCTGTTGGATGACTTAGAAATCTCGGGAGACAATAGTTTCAGTACCGGATTTGTTCACTGCAGCCTTGTTTCTTCCCATCACCTCCTGTCTTTTGACCACTCTCAGACTCCTCTCTTCAGGGTTCTGTTCTCAAGATGGAGCTTGACTCTCCCCAGAGCTTGACAGTTACTATGGCCTTTTGTCAAGTATTCAGTCACCAGGTCTGTGAAACAATAGGTAGGTCAAGGATTGAGGGCAATGAAGTCCACCTAGTTGGCGTGGTCTGATTGTTTAGAATGAATTCTAGATTTGCAGACCACAGCCCTGAGCTCTGCTGGGGAACCCTCCCAGGCTAACCACCTCCACCTAAGCTCTCCTTAGCACCAGGCAAAGAAACGCCTCTTTGGTGGTTATCAATATTTTTTTTTTTCTTTTTTGCAGAATGAAAATAGAACGAAGATGCCAGGGAGATCTGGGTCTTCATCATAACCCACCCTCTTTAACTATGTAAGATTTTGGTTAATTATAGAATTCTTGCTGCCTCAAACTTAAAGATACATCACTGATATTTTTTGCTAAATGTTGACGGCAGCGAATAGCTAAGATGTGGCATATTGATTTCTTGTTGTGAAGTGAGCTGTTCAAGCTCCATTTAAGATTTTCATCTTGCATGTAGCCCTGAGCACATCATAGCACCATAAATTAGTTAAATTGCACATTTATCACAAATGTTATTTTAAGATACTGCGTAAATGTGATGGCTCGAAGATATACAGTAAGGCTGCAACAAGCCTGGGCTTGGGCGGGGTGAGGTCGGGGTCACCTACACACCTGTGATTAAAACCTCCCTCACTTGGCACCATCCCTCCGCCTCCCTGGAATCATTTAAAGACCTGACTTGGATGACCCTTCCTTCCTGCTCTCACTTTCTCTATTAACATCAATGGTAGGAGAACGAGTGCCCAACTACATTGCACTGGGAACCCAACTTCAGATCTCCCCTACTGGTCTCAGGAAAACCAGGGCCATTTGGGCTGTGACTGGAGGCTCTTTTGGATAGTGGCTCTCTCTCCAGCCAGGGAAGGGTTTGATGAAACGACCTTGAGAGTGAATGGCCCTCCATTTCCATGCTGGTCCCAGCCAGCCCCGCCTCCTGCCATGATGCATGCTCGGGGAATGACCATTGTACCAGGCTAGGTTGCACTCACGCCTCAGGCCCTCCACCGCCTAGTCACTGTTTCCTCCAGAGGTAAAGCTGATTTCTGGGCCCCTTAATATGAGTGGTCCTTTCTTGGCTATACCTTCGGGGGCCAAGAGCTTGCCACCTGTCTTGGCCATAGCTCCTCTCTTTTATACCCAAACTGAAGTTCCTAAAGCTAACCCTGTAGGTGGGGTGAGGAGGAGATGGGCAGGGCGTCAGGTTCTTCTCCCAAACTGTAAATGGGGGGTGGGGTTCTCAGCCTCACTTGCACAAATCCCCTCTCCCTTCAAGCCACATGGGCCCTGGTGGTGATGGAAGTGTTGTCAGTTTAATCTGTTAGATGCAGGACTTTGGATTCTAATAAACCGATGCTATATTTAATCTGTGAAAAATTCAAGAGTGGAAATCTGGGCTCCAGGATGTGAAGATGCGGAAGGCACAGCGGGGAGGGTGTATCTGTCCCGAGCCGGGTTCTGGGGGGAGCCGGGCCCCCGGGGGAAACGTACGATGTCCCAGGTAGGGGCAGACAGGAGTGAAGAGCCGCTCTGGGAGGGACTGCGGCGGCCACCCGGGAGGAGATGGGGAAGACGACAAGGCTGGAGACCTAGAAGAGAAAGCCCTTCTGCAGTGCCTGAGGCCACAGTCCGACTGTCTGCATCACAGGGCAAGCAGAGCCAACACAGACCTCCCCACTTGCCAGAAACCCGTTTTAAACTCTAGTGAGTTTCTCTCTAAAAACCCAGAGATGGATTGCTGAGAGAAAGTAGAGCAGACAGAAATTTTGGCCTCATCTTGACTAAAAGGGGTGGGGATGAATGGGGGGAACAAAAAACGTAGGCGTGTTGCCGAACATCTCTGAAAGGGCTTAATTTAAATTTTTAATAAAAGAGTATTTTTTTAACGTGGAGGTGTTTTATATATTACATGGATGTAATACATCTCTCATTTGTATAATTCTAGGTTAGGAGCTATGATTCCACATAACTGCAAGAGTAGTCTGAATATAGTAATAAAGGTATTTTACAATTTTACATGATGTTCCCAGCGTTTTGTTGGCATGATTTGCCGGGGCTAATAAAAGCTTGTGATTATCATATAAATGCTCTCCCCACTCCTCCCGTGGATGAGTTCAGGCTCCCCGCCCCCCTGCACCTCGTTATCCGTGCTCACTTTAGCACAGAAGAGAGAGCATGGACCCCAGGGTCCACCTGCCCAGCTGGGCTCTGTTTTCTGCTCCTTGAAAATCCCGAATCAACAGGAAGGAATCGCCCTGCACCGAGCCTTCCAAAAACCTTTCCTCCCATCTGCCATGGGCAGGGCTCAGGGTCCTGACTTGGACTTCTCTCATCCAGATGGGAGACCCAACTCCCGCCCCCATGCGGGTCACCAGGTGTGACCGAAGCTTCACTACCGATACTTGATAACATCGCCTTCCCAGCAAGAATCTAACCCCAAGGGAACATCTTCCTTTCTTTTACATTTTTATTCTTGGGGAAAATTCTGTCCACGCCACCTCTGAGTGAATGCTCGCTGCTCTCCAAGCCCAAAGTTCACTAAAACTCCCTTGATTTACGGGCGGCTTCCGACTGCCAGCACCTGGCAGACACAGCAACCAACTCAGTCATAAACAGATCGCATACAATTTAATTTTAATGTGCTCGTTAGTCGTAGCACATTTCAGACATAATTGTGAACGCAACACAAAATTATAGCAAAAAGACAATTTTAATGCTGCCGTAGAAAAGAGGGTTATATGAAGAGTCACATAATGGTGGTTCATTGTCAACAACAAAACAGGGCACAGAGTGTCTGTGCTGTTTACATGCCAATATTTTATACATAGGTTCTCATATGGTGTCAGCTGTCAGTTACTTCTGCAAATTAACTGCCAAAAATGGAGAAGAACAGAATCACTTGGAGAGCCGGTAACCACGGGTTACCTTTCATAAGCCTAAAGATAAAGCTGCAGTGTGGGATCTTGGGAGAATAATTAGGAAGAACAAAACAGAAAGTTACCAATTGAAATAAAAAGGCGTCCTACAATATGGAATAGCAACCAAGAGGGCTTATAAATAAGTAAAAGAGGTTGTATCACAGAATGCCTCGTGACTTTTAAGCAAAGTATTACAGTACAAACATTTTAAAGGCTTTATCAATGTTTAGGAAATACAGTACAAGTTCTCTCTCTCTCTCTTTTTTTTTTGTTCTTTTTTTTTTTCCTTTTCAAATAGACTTAACCCTTTGAGCACTGAGTTTATTTTGAGCGTGTTTTTTTTTTTTTTTTTTTGATTTCTAATAAATACCTTTAAAAATAATGTGCAAAATAGTTATGATGCCTGCCATGGATGGATCTCCTGGCCTCGTTTATTCAGACTGCTCAAAACAAATGATAATATGATGCTAATAAATATGTATAATTTAAATGTGAACCTCTATCAATATAGATGTACTGTATAGCAAAACAAACAATCATACTTTGCTTTCAGATAATGTTTCTGTATACTTTATAAATGCTATCTGTGGTATCTTCTGTATAATTTACAATGTTTGCATGTAAAAAACAAAACCCATAGACCTTAAAAAAAAAGAAAAAGAAATATACACTATACATAGGCACGGCTTATGCCCAGAGCATAGCAGGTACATAAAACACTGTTGCTATAAATGCAAGAAAAAAGGTCATTTACCCACAATCACATTTTTCATAAGAGAGTCTGAAATCTATACAATATATACATCTATGTTTCAATGTGAAAATAATATTCTTTTAAATTTCAAGGCGTGTTATACCCCTGCAGACCTGCATAAATGGAGGTTCATATTATTAATTATAACTAAGCTGGTAAGGAGTTTAAAAAACAGAGCTTCATACATTATTATTATTATTTTATTTTTTAACCAAATTAATGCAAAAGTGCTTCAAAGTACTCAGAGGGCTAAAGATGAAAGGGTGAAAAATGCCAGCACACTTGAGCCGCGTGGAAAAGTGTGCCCGGTTTCGTCATAAATGCTTAATTAAACTGTCTGTTAATGCATGCAGCTTGAAGCATCAGGGGATGCTCACAACTAAATCCCATTTACACAAAGTTCCAAACACTTACCACTGCGTTTTAACCTTCATATTTTACCAGTAACAACAGCTGAGTATGCACCTCTATTAAACACTGTACAGTTATACAAAACAGTCCAGCCCAGAGTGATTCTCTGCAGTTAAAATAAGACCATGTGCCAAGAACAAGACAGAGGGGCCTTAAGGTGCCTGCAACAGTTTCCCTCAAAGCGAATTACAGTCACTTTAATCAAAAGCAAACGCTACTGCTTCTCTAACTCAGAAACATACAGAAGGTGGTCCTCAGGGGATTTCCCGTGTGTTTTGCTGAGGTGAAGTTTAACCGCATGCTTGCTCGCAAAGGTCCGATTGCAAAGTTTGCACTGGTAGGAGGTCCCCAGGTCCTCCTCGGGGGAGGACGTCACCAGTTTTTCTGACGGTGACTTGGTTTGTGCTATCTGATTGTTAATCTGTTCAGTGGACAGTTTGGACAAATCCCGTAGCCGGAAGCCCAGGTGTGACTCGAGGTGGCTGATGTATGTGGAGGGAGTCCTGATTTGTGACGCGCAGTCGTTACAAAAGAACACAGGGTGGCCGGTGTCCAAGTTTTTGAGGAACTTTGTTCCACCTGTCCTTCGCAGCTGGTACTTGACGTTGGCCAGCCAGTGGCTGATGGTGGTCATGGAGAGCCCGGTGAACCTGGAGATGTGCATGCGCTCCTGGGGGCTCAGGTCCGACATGATGTACTTGCCCTCCGAGGTCTGCCGGAGGCTGGCGGCGAACTGCGCCTGGAGGATGAGCAGGTGCTGGGGGTTCCAGTTTGACTGGCGGCCCTTCCTCTTCTGCGCGGGCGTCGCCTCCTCGGCCTCCTCCAGGGTGGCCCCGTCAATGTCAGACTTCTCAGAGATGCTGGAAGGGGTGGAGGACTTTGACGTGTGGCTCTCTGTCAAGTTCTTCAGCATATCGGATATATCTGACAAGGCGTTCTCGCGTAGCGGCGAGTTTGACATGAATGATACGACGGCAGATGTCTTTGCCGTTGTCACCGTGGATGAGGAGGTTGCCGGGGAAGCGGACGTGGGTGACAGAAGCGCTGAACCCAAAGAGCAGCCTTTGTCATTCTTGCCTTTCGTCAAGTCTATGGGCTGGTCGTTGCTGACGTGGTAGAAATAGCGGTCGAGGTGGTCTGCCTTCTTGGACTGCAAGGGTGGTGGGGTGGCCACCGCCGCCTTCTCGGCCAGGCTGTTGCTCATCTTGAAAAGCATGCTCATGGGGTCGAGCGCAGGCAGGGAGGGCTTGGCGGCCTTGCCCAGGTGGATGTTCATCACCGACTGCAGGGCGCTCAGAGGGTTAACGAAGGGCTGCTCGGGTGGGTGGTCGGTGATGATGGCCGTGCTGCTGCTCAGGCCGCTGCTCATGGGCTTCACCAGGTCCTTGCCGTTCTCCACAGGCTCTGCCAGGGGGCTCCCCTCCTTGCAGCCGTCCCGCTGGGGGCTGGGGCTGTCCTCCTGGCTTTTGAAGCCGCCGTCGCTGGATGCCTCCATCTTGATGGGCTCGCTGATGTCGCTGCTGCACGGGGATGGGGTGGCCCGCTTGGGTGGAGAAAGCTTGCCCTCAGGCTCCTTCATTTTCTCCTCGACTTTGGCAACTTTCTCGGTGACTTTTTTCACCAGCTCCTCCATGGCATGAAAGTTTGTCTTGGGCATGGGGGAGGTCTGGCTGCTGGGTGGAGTGATCAGGGTCTGGTTCTTCGTGGGGGACACGATGTCACTGTTGCCAAACATGGGCTTCAGGGGTGTGCTTTTCCCTGCGGAGCCCAGAGACAGCTTCATCATGTTGGGGAGCTGGTAGGCAGCGTGGATGCTGGGGTAGCCCCCCCAGCTGGGGGTGCCATTCTGGGCCTTGTTGATGGCCGACGTGACTGTGTTTTCCAGGGACTTGAGGATATCGAGCCCGCCCTTGGGGCTCTCTTCGAGGTCGTTCTCAGTCAAATAGTGGTACTTGGAAGAGATATCGTACTTCTCCTCCTCCTCGCAGGCCTTCTCTTTTTCCTTGGGCTTCTCTTCGAGGACAGCTTTCTCCTTGTCGGCTTCCTTCTTGACCTCCACGTTCAGTTTTGGGGAGATGCTGGCGGGTGTGTTGGAGGGGGATGTGAAGGTGGTGGCAGCCAGGGGCACGGACTGCACCTTCTCGTCCAGCAGGCTGGTGATGCTGGGCGTGACGGGCGTCTCCATGATGGGCTTCCCCTTCTTCATGGCCGAGTTGGTGACCTTGATGAAGTGGCCGGTCACCATCATGTGGGCCGTGAGCTCCTGCAGTGTGTCATGCGAGCTGCCGCACTCCATGCACTTGAGGATCTGGGACTTGCGGGCCTCGAAGTGCCAGGCGTAGCTGGCCCCGTTCTGGTGGCCGTAGCGGTTATTTGGCGTGATGTACGGGTTGGAGTTCTTCTGAAGCGCGTCGTTTGTGTCCGCCATGGCAGCTTTGGGGGTGCCGCCGGTGGAATCCGGGGAGCTGGGCAGCTCCAGCTCCAGCGAGGCCTTCTTCCGAGCGGCTGGGATGATTTTGGCTGCAACGGGAGTGACGGGTTCCTTCAGAGGCACTTTTTGGTAGTGTTTCGTTTTGATCATATGGACACTCAAGTCCTGGAGGGACTCGAACGAGTGGCCACAGTACATGCACTTCAACACCTTCTGGGCATCCTCCTTGCCTTCCATTTCCAGCAGCGAGCGTTTGCGGGGCTTGGACCAGCGCTTGGGGTTGTTGTTGTCGGTCTCATGGTTGTCGTCGCGGTAATGCCCCGTCTCGTTCATGTGCACCGTCAGCTCCACCAGGGTGTCGTAGGCGGCACTGCAGTCTTTGCAGCGGAACTTGCTGGCCCCAGTAAAGATGGAGCCGTAGAGCTTGCTGCTCTGCCGGTACAGCTGCACCGTGCTGAACAGGCTGGGCTCGGGCAGCATGCGGCTCTGGGACACCTGCTGCAGGGTCTTGGCCATGGCGCTCTGGTGCCAGTCGAAGCTCCCGCTGCCGCAGCTGCTGCTGCTACTGCTGCTGCTGCTGCTGCTCCCGTTGTTCTTCTCCGAGGACGGCTGGTGCAGGTTGAGGGTGAGGTTGGACCAGTAGGAGTTGGAGAGGAAGTTGTTGTACACGGCCTTCATCTGCTCCAGGCTGTCAGATACGGTCGTGTCTTCTGGTGGGATGGTCACCTCCTTGGTCTCCTCTTCGTTCTTGATGGAGCCACTTTCAAAGTCGGCCATCCGGTCACTGGTCTCACTGATGTGGGACTCGCTGTCCATCTCGTGGCTGGAAAACTCAGCCGCCGGGGAGTTCTGGTAGCTCGGGCAGGTCTTGTTGAGCTCCTTTTCCGGGCACATGTACTTAGCCGACGGCTCTCCATCTGCAGGGCTCTCTCCTGGGTCTATGTCTTCATCTACCAGGGCGGCAGCCTTTAACTCATCTGAAACATAGGCTGCATTGATAACAGGTGGAACAGGTAGGACAGAAAGAAGAGACACACGGAGGAGGAGAGAAGGAAAAAAGAAAAGCATTAGTAAGTGTTGACCTTACCTAGAACATTTTCTTGGCTCTTGGGGAAACGAAGCAAAGTAGACGGGCACATTTATTTGTAAAATTAAATAGTTAAAATGTGGTGTTTCTTTGGAGCAAAAAAAAAAAAAATCTGCTCTTCAAACATAATTTGCCACCTTATTCTTCTCAAGGGGCAACAGCTTGAAATTAAAACTAAATTTGAAATTAATGAAGCACATTCTGGAGGTGGCATTCATTTCTAAAGTAATAAATTACTTGTATCAACCTCAGAGACAGCAGTTCCTGTCTGTCAATTAATATGTCTTATGCTTCTCCTACCCCTAATGCATTTCTTAACAGACAGATTCACAATTTAAATTAAGCAAGCATTTTTTACTCATTACATTTTTGAGGCTCAATCTTTAATAAATATAAAGCCCAAAAACATCAATACAATTTTTACGAAGTAAAAAGAAAGTACATCAATTGTACTAAATTAGAAACAAGGTTTTGTGACTTTTTTTTTCCCCCCTTCCTTCTGGAAAAGTCGGTCTTATAAAAGCTTGGAGTAAGTTTCCTACCAGGGTCCAGGTGCTCATTTGTTTCAGATGGGAGGGAAGACCCTGACCTGCCACCACCCAGCCCTGGCCTGCCCCTGTGTGCACACTCAGCCATTCTTAGCCACCGGCACACACACTCTCCATGCAGAATTATGTCAGAACAAGTTCAGGAAAATTGGTATGCGGTGCTCATTCCTGCTGTATAAATATATACAAGACCTTCCAGTGGACCTTACAAATGTCAAAGTGTTTGCTCTTTAGACTACTTTGTCAATATTTACTCAGCATAAGCTTCATGGGCATCCAACAGGGATCCTGTCTTTCTGGAAGTAATGTAACTGGGGATGTGAATCCAGCCTGTGCTTCCGAGCAGGTGGAGGTACTCTCAACAGGGCCGAGCAGCTGTGGGTTCTAGAAGATGCCCTCCAGAGATGCAAAGCTGGGAGAACACTGTGCTAATGGAACTAAATGATTTTTTTTTTTCCATTCTAAATTTGCATTCAGTGACTTTGGTTTTTTCTTATGGAGCTTGCCTGACACTGTAAATCAAGTTGGACTAGGTCTTGTGACTAATAGACGTGGCCAGCCCTGTGAGCAGAGAAGGGGTGAAAAGTAACTTCTTGTCAGCTCCTCAATACCAGTTTGCTTCCAAAGGCCGGCTGCTAAGGCTGGAATGCCTCAAGTGCTAACATTGCATGGCTGATTGAAAAGTCTTAGGAAAGAAAAGGAAGCTTTGTTTGTGGCATTCACTCCCATGATGTTAAAGATTTGCCCCCAAACCAATTTCACACTAGAAAAAGTAACAAACAAAACAGTGAAATGACTCCAAGAAGACTCCCTGGAAGACACACATATTCACCACTGCCCCCCACCCTCCTTCCATCCAGGTCAAGAGTGATATATTTTTGTTCCTAAGTCCCCCTTTGAGTACCAAGATTTCTAAGCTGAAAAACTACTGATGTCCCAGCACTGAGGTGATTTGAACTTGATGGGAATAGTGTCCAGGTACATGCAGCTGTAGAAGCCAGGTTGCTTCTGCTCAGATGCAAACAGTGAAGCAAGAGTCTTGGGCTCGAGCTGTGGAATGTCCTTCCGCAGATGACCAGAAGAAAGTGTCCTGCTCCGTCAGCTGCAGTGAGACTTCAGTTTGAGGTTGTGCACTTGGAGCTGGCAAATGAACATGCCAAACAAACTCTTTCCTAAGGCCCAGGGCCACAGTGCATGGGGGCCCATGGTGCTGACCATAAGGGGGAAGATGAATGTTGGAAAAGGAAGCGGAAGAGAAAAAGGAAAGCAGGCATTGCCCCCTCTGCACACTCTCTGCTCATCATTCTCTTGAAGTCTGGCTCTCAAACACCAAACAGGACTGGCAGGGAGGGTGGCTGAGGGCAGAGTGACCAAGAGTCACAGCTTCCCTGGAACTGTCCGAGTCTCAGCACCAAAAGTCCTACATCCCAAGGATCCTCTCAGTCCTGGACAAAACCGGTCAGCTGGTCACCCTGGTGAGGGGACACCCAGCAGGACCAGGTCAGAACATCCAGGCAGGTTTGCATTCCTCTTTAAGAGGAGCTTGAGCAGGGTGAGCTGGGTTTGACTGTCTGCAGAAATGCACTGGGAGCAAGTATGCATAATGTTCCTATCCAAGGGGTTTCATCTGGAACACTGAGTCTGAAAGGAAGGACAAAAACACAGTGGCCTGTGTCCTGCAGCGGAGGTGCAAGGAAAAGCCCAGCCCTGTGTACACAGGGCAGACCCCCGAGCCCCCGTGGGAGCCGCTGTCTGCAGCACGAGCCACACCTACCAAGGCTCCCACGGAATTCAGGCTAGGAGAAGCAGGGGTCCAGAAATGGCCCCATCTGGCCAGGCAGCTGGAAGCCAGAGTCAACGGTGGTCACGAAGGCCACCAGCTCAGGGAATATTGTAGCTCTGCCAGTCCACCTGCCACCCAGGAGCGGTGTGGGCCCCCTGGAAGCCTCAGCACAGTGAAGTGGGGGACAGCAGGCTGTCAGGAGCATCCCCCAACACACACATGCACCATCATCGGCTTGATCAGCTCCCACCCTGAGCTGGTCCCCAGTGGACTCCAACATGCCTTGTAAATCGCACAGCAGTATCAGAATGTCATCAGTCTGGTGACTGAGGAGGAAATTAAAAATGAAAGAAAAGTAAGGCCAACCTTGCAGTTGACAATCAAATCCTACTCTGAAGAAAATCAAAAAGCTTCGGGGCCAAGAGGCCATGGATTGGGGACACCCGGCATCACCCCGCACAGCACCCCTTGGCCTTGTCGTGGCTTCTGAGGCTCCTCCTAAATACCGTTGCACACTGCCCTGATAGGAACCTCACTGCGTGAATCCTTCCTCCATGTTTTGCGATAATTGCACTCCTCTGAGAATATCACATCCACTCTCGATGACTGAACTTCAAGAAGTAGCGAGAAAGTGGAAATGGGCCTAGAGAAATGGCAGAGGGCAGGAAAGAGTGGAAGGGTTCATTCAGTCCTCCAATTCTGATCGTGCTCCACCCCCACCAGAATACCATTTTCTTTCTCTAGGACTCTGTTTCCCCATTTGTAAATGACAGGTCACTGCGGCCGGATCAGGCCCTCCTTCTCTGCTTCTCTATTTTGTGGCTTTTCTGAGCAAAAGGTAAAGAAGTGAGGCCATGCCCGCTTGCTCTGGCTCATCTCTGCTAAACTCTGGCTCCTTTTCAGCACTCAGCAGTCAAGTGACTCCCTTGTCCTTCTGCTCTGCACTAACTGGCAAAGTCCCTGGCCAGAGAGAAGGAGGAACGTCCTTACTGGATCAGTTCATGTCCCGGATCAGGCCAAGAGGGAGGGGGATTGGGTGTCTCCATCACAGTCTGGGTGGACAGTAAGAGGTCACCGAGGGTGCGGGGGAGCTGGGTGAGAAGCTAGCCCCACGAGGCTGGCTATCAGGGGCTCCTTCTCTCAGGGAGGCGATGGCAGGCCTTGTCCCCCCATTTGGACCTCACAGGTAATCGTGCACAGGTAACAAGGCCTGAGGAGGCTTTGCTACTGTGGATGGTTACTTTGATCCCTTGCTGCTATTTAACTTTCTGCACATTCCTGTCTGGATTCTCCACGGCCAAAGGCCCGCTCTGTACTCTCACATCCTGCACACAGGAAATGAGCAATAGACACTGGCTGTCTCCTTTAGAAAACGGGTTGGTTGAGCTCATGTTCAGCAGCAAGAGGCTTGTTCCCAGCCTCTGACCCCTCTGACTCAGGCCTGGGCCAGCCCCCAGCATCTCTCACCCGTTAAGGAACCCCACCTACTCCAGCCCCAGCCCCTTCCCTCTATTCTCCAGACAGAATCCACTGGATGTTCAATCAGCGGGCTGATCATGTCACCCCAATGAACACTCTCAGTTGCCATCGGGCTTGGAAGAAAGCTCCAACTCTTCCCAGCCACCCCAGAGTCCTCCACCATTTCAGTCCTGCTTCCTCTCCAGCCTCTCAGCTTCTAGAGCATGCCACGGCCTCTAACTCTGCACTGCCGCCTCCCATGCTGGGAACCCTGGGGGAGATTCAAACAAAGGAGGGTGAGCCATCTCCTCTCTGGTCTGCAGTGAAAGGTAATATCCAGGGGCGGGGGGACTTGACCTCAACTTTGTCCCCGTAGCACCTCACCCACTCCCTTCTTTTTACAAGGCACACCACCAAAATCTCTAGATTAACCACTCAAACACACACCCATGGAATGAATGCATGAGTATATGAATGAATAAATGAACACCGTAGATGACTTCTTCAAACCTCCTAAACAGTTGTCAAAACATCTAGATGGATCCAGCCTCCAGCTGGTCCCAGACGTGCTGAGGTCTGATCCGGAGTTCTTCCTGCATCTGTTTTCTGAGTGTGAGCAACATGAGGCTGGGCCTCTGGGGGACAGGATGCCAGAAGCCCACTCTGAGGAAGAGGGGTGGAAGCCCCGCAAATGGTGATCTCCTTGCACTGGGGCCACCCCTGGCTGTGCTCACACCCCAATACCTCTCTCCAAGAATGCTTCAGCATCACCGTTTTCTCTTGAACAAATAAAATTGAAACTTCCGCTTCCGGCTTCAGTAGAAGAGGCCCTGAATTGTACTCCTCCTCCCAGGGAGGAGCTCTCATTCAAACCAAGTTGCCAGGTGCAAAGATGAGAGAAACACATGCGAGTGGAGACTCAAGAGAGGGTGGACCGGGGCCTGTCACTTCCCTCAAATCGCTCAGTGGAGAAAGTTCCTCTCTAAGACGTGAGCCCTTACTGACTACAGTGACAGCTCCCTCTACAGCCCTGTCTGATCTCTTCCTCAATGTAAAGTAAGCTCTTCAGGCAGTAAGACAGCAACCCATCTCTCCAAAGCTGAGGGCCAAAGACACATGTCTGAACAACTGGATGAACTCAAGAACTTAGCAGGCCCAGAACTGAATGGGACTTCTGGGGAGAGACACGTTCATGAGAAATAAAAGCTCTCACACTTGCTGAGACTTTCTCCAAAGTTCCACAGCGCAACGCCCTGGAATGTCAAGCAATGAAAAAAAGAAAAAAAAAAAAAAAAAATCACACTGCTACCTAATATGTGCATGCTTCTGAACTATTTGCATTTAATCCTCTCAATGGTCCTGGCAGGTGGATCAAATGATTTCCTTTCTACAGCCTAGGAAACTGCAATTCCCATAAGTTAAATGAGATACTCCCAAGCCCTCTGCAGGGACCCCTCAGGTGTCAGTGGGCGTACAAGGGGATCTGACTAACTCCAGAGAGAATCACACAGAAGGAGTGTAGAGTGAGTGGGCCGCTGCGTCAGAGCCTTCCTTAACGGCTGACCTCAGTGGGTCCCACGCCTGCCCCTCCAGGACGGTCCTGAGTGCCCTCCCACAGCTCTTAGGTGCTCATGCCTCCCACGACGTCCAAGGAGTAAGGAGCTGACCGGGGCAGCAATCAGAGGGTCTGGAGGCAGCAGCACCCTCATTAATATTTATTATCATCATTAACTAAACCCAGCCACTAGGTAAAGAGAAATTAATACGTTTGATATAAATATAAAACAGTAAGCTGGGGCATAACGGAATTCATTTTTGGGCAAGTGGGAATTACCTTCATTGCTCTGTTGTGCGTCTCTCTCCAAAGGAAGAGATGAAGGAGCAGGGGAAGAGGAAGGGTATCCTTGGGGGGGTGGGGGCTGGGCTGGGGAGCGGGGGCACTGGCGGGAGCTGGAGAGAAAGGAAAGGGTGTGTGGCTGTGCCCTGCTCCCAGAAGCGATTTCAAAGTAAACTGTCCCGTGGAGTTTTGCATTTTCTGGGCTGAAATGAGCCCTCTGAAGTTATAACACTGTTTTCAAATTCCCAAGACTGCCTGGGAAGCTGCAGGCAGCTTCACTGGCTAAAGCGTCCTCAGACTTCTGCTCCCTGCCCTTCCCTACAGGTGGCCCAAGATACACCTCATCCTGTAACCTGTGGTTCAGGGCATCCTCATCTTGGGTGATGTGATGGAGAAGGGACAGGAGGCAGGGAGAGGAGGTGGTGGGGCTGAAGAAGGTCAGGGGTGGAGAAGGCAGAGGAGAGAGTGGGGGGCAGGGAGCAGAGAAAGAATCAAGCAAGAAAGACGGAGGAACGAGGGAAGATGCCATTAGGACTAGGGTGGTGTTGGGAGGGGACAGAGAGAGAAACAGAGGCAGACAGAGAGACGGAGAGAGAGCAACAGAGACACAGAAATGGAGAGAGAAACAGATAGAGGCAGAAAGAGACAGAGAGATGGAGAAATAGAGAGAGAGAGAGACCACTAAGGGCAGTGCGAGGGAGGGAAGGAGAGAAAGAAAAGCAGCGATGCAAAGTTGAGAAGAGGCAGGAGAAGAGATGATTCTAGTGGTGGGGAGGAGTCTCGGTGCAAGGATGGCACGGGGAACGGAGCCCTGCAACACTGCTGTGGGTCATTTCCATGGCTGGAGACTCAGGCCTTGTCTCAGCCTCTCCTGAGCACTCAGATTCTCAAGACATAAGGCGATTTTTTATTTTAAGGGTAATTTAACCAGCTGAGGGCATGACCAAGCAGACAGTTAAAGGCTCAGCCAAACCTGGTGAGCAGCGCAAGGGAACATGGCTTGGGCACAGAGGTTGCTGCTGCCCCAGAGATGATCTGGGCCTTCGTGGGCAGAGGAAACCTGGCCAGGGGAGCCTCAGGAGGAGCAGGCCCCTGAGCTAGGGCCTCAGCAAACGCCAGGAACCCCTCTCAGGCCCTCACACACATAATCACATTTGAGACTTGGAACTGCCCAAAAGGCAGGTGTGGGCAGCAAGTCTGAAACTGGACAGCTTGTGAAGAAGGCTATCGGCTCTAGACTTGGTTCTCTTCTCCCTTCTCAGGGTTCATGCATGCCATGCTCACTCTGCTCCTGCCCTCCCCTCATAGCCAAGGCCACTCTGCATGGTTAATGAACCAAATTCACATTTTAATAAACACCCTGCCTAAATGCCTGGGGAGACCTGGGTCCTAGAACATGCTTGGATACAGAAACATGCCAAGATCATCACAGGGGTCTTGGTCACTTCTGAACAGCTCCCCCCATACACCTGAATCCAGAACTGAGCAGCAGCAGACACCTAGTAACCATAGGGATGGGGACAGGTGGGAAGCCCCAGCTACCCCACGTGGAGAGCTGGCCACAAGAGCACCTGCCTGGACTCAGACAACCTGCCATTTTTGTTGGTGTTCCTGTGTTGCACGATTTTCTGTTCAACTGAATAAGGTCACAGACACTAAACTGGGTCTTGGCTCCTGCTCTGCCCTGTGTTGTCCAAATGACCAGGAGACTGGCTTCAAGTCTCTGGGCTTCAGTTTCTTCACGAATTGGAGGGAGGAAGGGAAGCAATTTCTGCCACACCTGCCTCCCAGGTGTTTGCAAAACAAGGAAGTCACAAACAGTGAGCAGAAAGGGCTTTCCCAAGTGAAAAGGGCTCTGCAAACACAGGTGCACAGACTCCACGGAAGTGCATGAGGCCTGGCAGACCGCACCCACGGGGTTCTGGCCCAGCCTCTAGGCTAAGTCCTCTGCTTGAAAAGGAAGTCTCCAGGGTGAGGTGATGGTCCCCAGAGCCCCAGATTCTCCAGCTGACTTTCAGGGAAAGGGGCAGAGGGACCTAGCAGGGACTGTTAGGATGACAGGTCCCCATGGGTTCGGGTTCCATCCCCTTCCCTCTGGCGGCCTGAAGGTGTGGGCTGTGGAAAAGAAAGCAAGCCAGAGAAGAAAGGGAAGGAGAGGAAAATGAAGAGCAAAGAAAGCTTAAACACGTACAATATTAACATTCCTGACCCAGCACCTGCATGCACTTTCACCCCCCCCACCCCCCCCGCCCCCCCACCCCCCCCCCCCGCCCCCCCACCCCCCCCCCCCCCCCCCCCCCGCCCCAGGCCTGGGTCATCTTCAGGAAGGAAGCCTAGGGCTTTGGATCAAGCCCAGCTCCACCCACAGCCCCGCCCACCACTCCCCCAGGCTGGAGATTCCCAGTCTCCGCCCACCCCTGGGGGCGTGGTTAGAGCCAGGGACCGCCTCTCCGCAGGAGCAACCACTGGAGGCCACCACACCCCTCTGGCCGCCAGTGTTCCCGCAGCCTCCAACCTGGCAGTCTCTTCCAGGCTGACTGATGACCCCGTGTCAGGTCAGCTTCTGCCCCGAGTCACCTCTTTAGGGGGGAAAGAGCACAAAGTCTCCAGAAAACGTCACAAGTTTCACCTTGTTCTAAACACACCTAGAAATTCGGGACAGACTGATCCATTCGCAAAAGAATCTCTGCTTTATGAAGGGCTCAGGCCAAGTGCACCGTGCCCTCTGGGTTATCTTTACACAGCTCTCTCTTTGCAAATGTGTTGCACATCTAATTGTGACAGGAAGGGAGGGCTCCTTTGTGGGTGTAGCCAGGTTCTACAGCATCTGCTCTGTCTGGGATTGGGAGCCCGGAGTTATCCCCTGATGTTCTGAGGGCCCCTAAAATGAGCTGTCAGGAGCTCTGGAGGGTGTGAGGGGCAGTGAGGCAGGAAGGATGCTCAGACCTGGGCCAGGGATGACCAATACATTCACCCTCCAGACAGCTCCCCACTCCCTGTCGCTTCAGGGTCCTGCAGAAGGTGGAAATCAAGATGGGATACATATGTCCTGCTGGCTGCTGGCTGGGAAGGATTTCAAGGAGCAGCACTGATGGGAGACTTCCTTTCTGTGCCAAGAGTGAGGTGACAGCGTAAGAAAGTGAGTGATGGAGTAGAGGGGAGCTCAGCTAAATACGCTGGGTAATATCAAGGTGATTAGACTGAGCTGTTGGGCCTCTGTTAGGATATTAAACAGGCAGCAGAGAGAAACAATTGATTCTAAAGAAGTGCTCATGGCCAGTACCCAGGAGGTCACAACCCGACAGAGAACACAGGTTTTCTCCATCCACTTGGCTACGCAGAGTCACGAGAGATGTCACCTACCATCTAGGGTGACAGAGGTCACAGCCTCTGGGGACAAAGAAAGAATGGCATGGTACCAGGGAGACCAGGAGCCTCTCAGGAACCAGGAGAATCTCCAAAGGACCAAAGCAGGCTGGGTGGTGGGGGGCTGGGATGCATGGCTCTTTGGGAAGGAAAATGGTGGCTTAATGGTCAGGACTTCTCCAGAAGGCTGGCCACGGAGGGATGACAACCTCCCAGATTGATTGCGCTTCCCACTAGCAAGGTCAAGAATATTAATTTTGTACACGTTAATTTGATGTAATGTGTGAGATGAATGCTTGTTCGGTTGGGTGTCCCTGTGTTGATAAAGCTGCAATGCTTTCATGCCAAGAAAGGCATGGCATTAGCTGATCGGTAGAGCAAGTCAGCATGGAATAAGGCAATGCCACCCTTCAGCAGAGCCAGAGTGGCCAGCGGTTGTGCAAGCCACGATGGGCTCCTGCTGATTCTCTACGAGGCTACTGACAGTGAGATCCAGCGGACACCTCCCCACTGCTGGAAAACCCAGCCCATCCTGAAGACCTGGTATCCAGGCCATGGCCTGTTCCTCTAGATGTGGTGGAGAACACAAGGCTAGGAGCCTTCAGAAGCCAAACCGGGAGCCCCCCCACAGGCCATGGGGTCATGGAGGACACTTCTGGGGCTTGTCTCCTTAAGATTCTTATTGCCATGAAAGAGCTGTGTTCAGCCCTCTTGGTAGCCCCTCTGAACAACGTCGCTCCATTTCTTGGGACCCTCCTCGTATGGATCGATCACACAAAGAAGAGGCCAGGAAGCTGGGAGGCTTCTGGAGATCAGCAAGGGAAGCCAGCTCCTTTAGTCCTGAAACTACACTCAGCCCACTTCAACCCCACTGCGAAGAAAAACAAATATATCAAGGGCACACTCACATGCAAAGCAATTGCCTCAGACAAACCTTCAGATGACAGAGTAAATAATATTCAGCTGAGGACCAGCTGAATCACCCCTGTCTTTGGCTCCAAACGCCTATGAACCAGTGAGTGAATCAACAGTGGTCCCTGTACCACCAACTCTCACGGAGCATCTGAACTCTCACTCCCTGTACCCTGCAGGAGTGCTCAGCCCACTGCGGAGCTGACAGGGCAGAACCGTAATCTCCCTGGTGGTGGTGACTGGGGTGGGGGGGTCTAGGTTGATACCCCCATCAGTTCGTCTTGGTATCAGGCAAAGCATGGCTTCTGGAGGTAAATCTCTGCAAAGGAGGAGAAAGATGTAAAACTTGCTATGAACCCCATATTCCTGTTTCTCTTTCTGAGCTCCATATATTTCCAAGATCCCTGTCCTCCTGGAGATGTAGGGTCTGAACCTCTTCCTTGTAGCCTTTTTTCTCTGTTATTCTACAAAAATCCACAAGGTAAATCCTAATCTGCAGTGGGTCTAGTAAATGACAAGAGTGACATTCTCTCACCTTGAGTGGGATCTCAGACACTGGGCAGGAGAGGTGCTGGGACGTTTCAAACTGTGCACACAAACAATCTGGCTAATGGCTGAGCAGAGTCATGCCTCACACACCCTTACACACCGTCAGCTCTGGTTCACAGGACTTCCTGAAGGAGGACCACGTATGTGGTCCCCTAAGAGGCAACTGTGATACAAAGAGAAACTCTTACCCATCTGCACGCTCAGTGATCTCAAAACCCGGGAAAACCACAGATGAGAATTGGGCAGTAGGTTGGGGGAAAATCTGAGGCGGTTCTTATAAAGTTCTTTACCAAATGGGCTATACCTGTACATGTACAATTCAAATTCTCCCTGAGTCTCTTTGGCTGTTGTCCATAGCATCAAAACTGTTGTATCAGGGAGGTTACTTGATGACTTTTTAAAAAGAGTAATAAATATTTACATGGAAGAGGAGGCAATCAATCCACCTAGCCATCTATCCATTTGCCCATCTACCATCCATCCATCCACCCAAAAACCCACCCTATCATCCAACATGCATACAAAACTAAGTATATATGCTAGACACTTTAAGGTTAGGAATAAGAAGTTACCAAAATAAACACCTCAGAGCCACGGGCTTTACTTTCACATGGCCAAGATGGCCTTGGTTACAGAGATCACAAGGGAATGCCCTTGTGATCACACACCCATACAGACTTTTTAGCTTGATATTCAAAGCCAGCATAACCTAGTTTCATTTTACCTTCTAAGTTTATCTTCCCCTGCCCTCCTCCCTGAAATGCACATACTAACCTGTGCTCGCTATGCTGTTTTGGCCTTGCCTTAGCTGACATCATTTCTTCCACTTTGCATATGATGCTTCAGCTTTTCACATCCTCAGCCCTGCCCTCCAAAACCCTGCTCATTCCACCTCCCTCAGGAAATCCCTTCTCACCTGTCTCTTTAATCTCAGAGATGAGACAATGGATAGAAAAGTCCTCTAAACTCTAGACACATTTCAGGAATGCTTATTGGCATTATTACTTGAACATCCCTACTGGCATCTCTCATAGTGTTTCCCAGGGCTAAGTAGGTGCAGTGGGCCTCTCCATATACATTACAGGAACCAGGCATTCCTTACCTCTGCGTCCTTCACACCACCTGGCAGGTCAGCTGTCTGAGTAACTCCTGGTTGAATTCACAGAGTTTGGTAGGCACTGCTGAGTCTAAGAACCACACAGACCAAGTGTAACCTCAGGCAGAAGCTCCCAACAGCTCCCTCCACACTCTCAAATGCAAGCAGAACAGCCCCGAGTGTCCTCCTGACTCTACACCACTTCATGTTTGAACCCTCGCGACCATTTCCCAGAACACTAAGCAGAGAGTCAAGGCCACAGTGTTTCTCAGGAGTCCTGACAAGGTTCCTCATTTTATGATCACAGGAAAAGTGGTAAAGAGGGTGCTCCCACTGACCCCAGAGAAGCCCAGCCTTTCCATCACTTCCCTGGGCACCAGCATGGTAGCCACCTGGACAGGGAGACCTTCCTGAGGCCAGTGACCTTGGCAGTGATTGGCCAGCTACAACCCAGCACTCAACAGGAACTCAGCCAGCACTGACTGCGTATACACTTAGCACTCTGCCAGCATCCAGACCACACGAACAGAGCACACACCTGGGTCAGCTAATACAATGTAACTACCATTTGAATGGACAGGTCACAGCCAAGACAAGGGTGTCATCTCCCCAGTCAGCTTGAAAAAAATAAACTTATGTTTTATAATTTTGACCTAAATACCCATAGACTTCAATTTCATTTCTATTTATTAAAATAGCTTTCCCCTACCAATGTATAAATACTACCTGATAGCTGGTTGGCATCACATTACATGTTTTCTTTAAATACCCTGTCTCACCTATTGGAAGGGCTGATGCTGAAGCTGAAACTCCAATACTTTGGCCACCTGATGCAAAGAACTGACTCATTTGAAAAGACCCTGATGCTGGGAAAGATTGAAGGCAGGAGGAGAAGGGGATGACAGAGGATGAGATGGTTGGATGGCATCACTGACTCACTGGACATGAGTTTGAGCAAGCTTAGGGAGATGCTGAAGGACAGGGAAGCCTGGTGTGCTAAAGTTCAACTGGTCTCAAAGAGTCAGACACAACTTAAGAGACTGAACAACAACAACTCATTTATGTTGATGTTTATGTTGTCTGACTTATGTGTTTCTTGTACTAAATTCAAGAACCCTCAACACATCACCATCCTTCCGGGGGTCAGAGGGGGAGAGAAAAAATAAACTTAAAACATTACATAGTGAGAGTGGCATTCTCACTAGCGGTCAGCATATTACTTGTCATGGTCATTTTGTGAAAGGTAATTTAGCAGTATGTATAAATATTGAAAATCTGTTACATTCCTTAAAACAGCTAGGAATCTACACTACAGAAATACACATGTACAAAAAAACAAAACAAAAAAACAAAAACTGCTCTGTGTTTAGGGTGTTTTCAGCAACAATTCTAATACCAAAAAAACTGGATAAACCACCTAAGGTACACCCATACCATGAAATAGTATGCAGCGATTTACAAGAATAATAAGAGACAAATACCAGTGTCAGCTAAGATGCGGAGCAACTGGAACTCTTTGAAAAACTATGTATCAGGATCCACTGAAGCTATACCTACATACACTCTGGGACACAGCAATTTTCCTCCTAGGTAACTACCCAGCAGACACGCATACATATCCCACCAAAAAACCAGGACCATAACATCCTTTGGCATATCATTCGTAACAGCAAAGAGACTGGAAACACCCCAAATGTCCACCAACAGCGTGAGGCTACCTGTACAGCAGAATGGTGCACGGCAGTGAAAACACACAAACCACCATCCAAAACAACGGGACAAGCCTCACAGATGACACGATGCAGGAACGATACTGTCTGAATTCACTTCAACAAGTTTCAAGAATCAGGCAAAACTGATTTGTGAAGTTCCATGGAGGGGGCCTGGTGACCGGGAGTGGGCACCCGGGCACCAGGGACTCTGAGTGCTGGAAATGTTCTACTTCCGGGTTGGGATCCTGGTTACACGACCGTATTCACTTGGGGAAAACTCATCGGCCTCTACACTCGTTATTTATTGGCTATCTTTTTGTTTATTATACTGAGTAAGATGCTAACCTCAAAAGAATGAGAGGATTCTATAAATTCTGACATGGAACGATTTCTAAGACGTGTTGGTAAGTGTCAGTGGAGGGAGCAAGTCTCGGAAACACAAACACAGATCCCTGTTTTCTGTGTGAGCTTGTGTGATGGGCACCCCAGGAAAAGGATCCCCTCGGAGATGTGGGGCACATTCTCTGGGTGCCAGAGGGGATACATGGCTGTGGAGGCAGATGGCAGGAGATGGGGGAGGAAGGGGGCCTCTCCTCTGCCTGGTCTGACATTTTCACGAGCACACATCTGTGAATGTATTGTGAAATGTTGAGATGTGTAAAAGGAAATGTATTTTTAGTACATTTTCCTGTGTGTCAGGCTCTGTACTGGGCACTGTCTGCAAAGCATACACTAGGCAAAGCCCCTTTCTGCTCAGACACTTATCCAAGGACGGCAGGTGTGGGGTGAGAGTGTGTCTCCTGCGTGGCGGGCTGGATCCAAAGTCACAAGGCCTTCAGGGACCAGACGGGTGGGACGTCCACCTCAAGGCATACCTCAAGGCATTCTACTGAGGACGTCACCTGTCATGATGAACTATGGTAAGCAGAGACACGGGGGAGCTTTGTGATGAAACCACTGACCTTAGTGGGAGGAGGAGGTGACAGCCACTCTCCACCAACCTCGAAGGCTACTGGGCTCCCCGAGCATCTAGCTGTAGTAACACCCAAACTACCCATGGGGCCCGGCTCCTTCAGCCACGGGTGGGAGCCAGTGGAACTTCTTTCAGATCACAGCTGCCACCAGGTCAGCCCCATCCTCTCATGGGGCAGAGTCCTCGATGCTCCTCCATGCAGCTCTGGGATCACCCCAAGGACTCTCCTGAGCCCTTGAGATGAACGTCGCAGGGACAGGGGGTCTGTGTGACTAGTGGGGGAGCGCTGGGGAGGAGGTCTGCAGTGTAACCTCAGGGTGGAATGAGACAGCCAGAAGGTACAGAGAGGCCCACAACTTGCTTTATTCCACTCCTCCTTCTCCTGTCCTATTCCTTCTTAGGGCCGACGAAAGGCTCTAGAGCCTGGATTTTTGAATCCAACACAAAGTGAAGTCGCTCAGTCGTGTCCGATTCTTTGCGACCCCATGGACTGTAGTGTCCCAGGCTCCTCCATCCATGGGATTTTCTAGGCAAGACTGCTGGAGTGGGTTGCCATTTCCTTCTCCAGGAGATCTTCCAGACCCAGGGACTGAAGCCAGGTCTCCCGCATTGTAGGCAGATGCTTTACCATCTGAGCCACGAGGGAAGTTCTGAGCCGCCAGGGAAGTCTAACACAGGTGCTCCAGAAATCCTAGGCTCTGAGGTGGCGAGAAAGTCCTTACAGCAAACCAGAAGATGCCTCCCCTGGCTGCCACTGGCTTTGCGGGCTGTTCCCTGCCATTCCCTAAGGGCAGCCCCAGACACTGTGCTCCTAAGACTCTGAACACCCACCGTTCTGCAGTGGGGCCTGAGTGGGGACCCCCAGGCATTTCCTGAGATGGTTCAGCGGACGCAGTGCTTGGCCTGGGGACAGGGCTGGGTGGTGCTCCCTCTCCAGGGTCTCCTGGGTAAATGCCACTCCTCAGGCAGCCCTGAGACCTTTGTGACCTCAGCACCTCCCGGCTCCCATGGTGCCTCCTGAGTACCCAGGGAAGGTCCCTCTGCACCTCTGCTCACGTGACAGGAATAGCTCACCTCCGGATGCCCAGCTGACGTCCCATTTTGGGTGGGGTTTTGCTGCCCTCTCCACCCTCAGCCAGTCCTTCTGACCCCTGTGTGCTTACAGTTCTCCAGGGATCTTGCCGCCACTCGCATCCACAGTGGACTAGGCCCAGGCAGGCAAGGACATGGCCTCCACAGCCCCCGCACCGGGCCTGGCCCAGGCTGGATGCTTGGTAAATCTCCCTGAATTGAATCAAACTTTCAAATGAAAAGACGTCACAAATATGGAAAGCAGACTTCCTCCTGGTCTTTTGTGTTTGTTTGGTGTTGTTTCCTTGAGATACTTCAGTGCCAAGCAGCGTTTCCACAAAGAATTAAAAACCCAGAACCAGTGGTCAAGTGCCAGGAGCATTCCATCGTGCCCCGCGGGACGCGCACACCCATGGGGGCTCTGCATCCCTGGGGACTTCCGGTGCAGGCTCTCTGCCCAGCTAGCTAGCAACCTGGGAGGGAAAGGGACACCACGGATGTCCCCATTTAACAGACGGGGAGATGGAGGCTCAGAGACAGAGATGAGGGGATGGAAACAGCCCTCATGATCCGAAAACTCAGAACGAGAAGGGCAGTCAGAAGCCAGGCTTTCCTATTGCATCTCTCTGTTCTTCTACTGAAGACACAAGGAAAGATGCTGCTAAGGGATCTCCCTGGCAGTCCAGGGGTTAAGACTCCAGATTCCACTGCAGGGGATGCGGGTTCAATCCCTGGTTGGGGAACTAAGATCCCACATGCCGCATGGTGCAGCCAAAAAATAGAAAAGAAAAGTAAAAAAAAAAGAAACTGCTTAAATGTGAGGACATAGAGGGACAGGTCCCTTTTTCTTGAACAGTGTGGCATGCAACCCTTGGTAAATGGGGTGATATCACTGACCTTGTGTGGGGAGGGGGGGATATCGTGAAAATTAAATAACACAAATTATACACAGTAAGGAAAGGAGCAAATGTCACTCAGTGGGGGGTGCCCAGAGCCCTCTGCTGGTCCCAACTGTGGGATCTGGTGTTTTTCCTCTTCTCCTTGGTCAAAAGGGAAAGTAGTTTTTTGGTCTGGTTTGGGTTTTTTGATGTGAAAATACAAATGGAAAGGCTGATTTTTGAGACAAGCAAACCCTGGAAGTTTCTGCACGATGGCTGTGACTAGGCTGTGGCATACAAGACAACATGGTCAGGCAAGAGGTGGGGTGAGCACCTGGGGACCAAGGCAGCATGTCCCAACACTGGAGCCTTAAACGCCTGTGTCTCCATTTCTCAAGGGTGCCTGACGCAGCCCTGCAGTGCCCCCAGCTCCTGCTGCACAAGCCCTCTGGCATGGATCCCTCACCCAGTCCTGGGTCCGTGTCTCAGAGTGGTCCTTTATGCCTCTCTGAGAGGAAGTCTGAACAGTCTGTAGCCAGCACGGTGAACACGGAATGTCACATGAGCAAAGACACTTGTCAAATGCCTTTCCCTTACAAGCACCCTCATCATGACCTGTGTTAATGAAGTTAATTGAATTTAAGATCAATAATGGTTAATTATTGCAATTTGACATTCAGAGATAAATGGCTTTAAGACAGAGGGTGCGTACGTGTGTGAGAGAGAAAGAAAGAGAGAGAGAGGGTGTGTGTGTATGTGTGTGTGAATCCTCTCCATGGAAGGTGAACACATTACAAGCCTAAGAGGGATCCCAGAAGCCTTCCATTGATCCTGGTACAATCTGATCGACTTCATCCTCTGATGAATGTGGGCTTTTCAGAGCTACAAGTATATGTTCTACAAGACTACTCTAACCCTTGTCACTGGCCCAATCTATATGTGCTGTACACCAGAAATCTATTGAGATAGATTAAAGAACTGCTGTAGAAACAAGAGCAGCTTCAATAAAGGTGAAGGTTTATTATATTGACTATTAATGTAACTTAACTGTATGCCGTTATGAATGCTTATGGATCAAGGCAGTTTAATTTGGGGCAGTTAGATATGATTATAATTGAACACCATTTTTTTTTTTCTAACATCACCAAAGATGAACTCAATTCAACACGGAAGGAAAAAAAAAAGCCCAGCTCAGAAAGTAGGTTACAACTAGCTTTGCAGAGGACGGCTTCCCGGGAGTGGGGCTACAGGGCAAAGATGGGGACAAGGGCAGGTCTAGGCCTCTATTCTGCTGACAGTGACCACTGTCCTCTCATGCTGGGTCCCCCACCTCTCTGGGAGCTGACCCCCTGGCTGTCTGCAGCTGTTCCCCAAGCCCAGGTCAGGGCTGGGAAGTGGCAGCTCCAGTTTCTGCCAAGTTAGTGAAAAGTTGACTCATCAAGAGGGCTTCCTTGATAGAAAGACATTCCCCAAACCAAGTAATGATGCTCCTCCAAGCACACAGAGCAGGAGAAATGACCTCTTACAAGATGCATAATGACAAAGTAAGTGCTGCCACGGAAGGAAGTCCTCCTGATGGCGGAGCACTGACAATAAAACGCGGCTGAGGAGTTCTGTCAAAACGTAAGATTATGCAAAAACACCGTTGAGAACACTGCTAATCATCTGCTTGTGTCAATTACTTGAAGGGTCTCTGACAGCATATTTACATTAAACACATTTCAGGAGCAAAATCCTTAATGCTATATCAGAATAGTTTTCATTACCATTAGCAAATCCTTAAAAGTCTTTTTCCCTCTCGGCTACAATAGGAGTGACGGGTGGGGGCCTGTGTGTGGGTGGAATGGATGGTGGAGGGATTTCAGCTCATTCAGCTGAAAGGAAGCGGGTGACGCCCAAGGTGGATGTGAGGGGCTGTGATCCCACCTTCCGTGAAGGGAGGAGGACGTGGCCCTCTTCAGTCCCTAGCGCCTCCAAGCCAAGGGAAAAGTGGCACCACGTCTAATGTCATCTTATCTGAAGAAGCAGACAATAGGTGCAGAGGGGCAACTGTTGGAATGAGAACCTGGATGGCAGCCGCCAGGACGGGGCACCGTTCAGACATTGCATCCTGATCACACAGATACGGCCTCAATTAGGGCAATGCGGAAATAACCAGAATGACAACATGGGGCCTGAGAGGCCCAGCAGAGCCAGCTGGTCCAGAGCGAAGGTTCTAGTCCCATGCTGGGCATCGAGTGGGGACAGCCCAGTGGAGGGCACAGCAAGGCCCACCCCAGGGAGCTCCTGTGGAGGCTAGAAGGAATCCAAGGTGCCAGTAAAGGTACTTCTAAATGCTCCCGGCAAATTATACAGCCTGGGTTTTATCTGACATGACAATCTATGATGATGGTGACGACAGCCACTAAGTTGTTACCATTTTTTAATTTATTTTTCTTTTATTTGTTACCATGAGGTAGGTTTGGTGTTTCCCTCATTTCCCAGATGAGAAGACTGTGTCCCCGTGAGATGCAGAGCTGACCAAGGAATACCAAGATTTGAACTCAAGTCTCCTGGGCCCCTTCTACATGCAGCACCAAGAACATCTTATTAACAGTTAGGGTGACTATGAGCTGGCCCGCAGGGATCCCTGCTCTGCAAGCATGAGAGAACAGTTCTAATATGCACAAAAGCAGGCGAGAGGTCCATTCAATAATTTGAAAATCCCTGAAACCACCTTCATCTCAAGAAGTGTGTCTGTCGCATTCAGAAGATGGAGCTACAAGGTTGGGTCATGCAGGATGGCCGCTCCCTGGGCATCTCAAGGTTCTGGGAGGCAAACTTATAAACTCTGCCACACAGGGCTGACCAGGCAGTCCCTGAGCTGCTACTCACGGTCACCAAAGGGCCTCGGGGCCAGGGGCTGACCTCTTT
The DNA here is from genome assembly GCF_029378745.1 of Bos indicus. Classification (NCBI taxonomy): domain Eukaryota; kingdom Metazoa; phylum Chordata; class Mammalia; order Artiodactyla; family Bovidae; genus Bos; species Bos indicus. The sequence continues at coordinate 42,440,975 of NC_091777.1, forward strand.
GTGACCCGTGCTCTGGGAAGTACGCTAGTGTGAAGCAGACACAAGACTCCACCCAACATCCAACCCGCTTGATAGGAAATATGCAGGACACACACCTACTTACAGTCAGGCCAGGGGATCCAATATTCGTGGTTATTTCAGAAATTGGTATTACATTATATTTAAGACAAATGAGTTCCTTTTTAGGGATTCTACACTCTGAATGTTTTAAGTAAAAGCTGTCTTCTCCCCATTCTCAAGCATACAGACAGTTCCCTGACCTTTAGAAGGATGTATCTGCTTATAGAAAAAATAATGCAAAGAGCTGCCACACCCATCCTCAAAATGCACTTCCAGACTCTAGGAGAGATTTGGATTGAGGGGACCACAGGCCAAAACAGAAGCGTCCAGAAGCCAAGGTTCTAAAAAAAGCCAAATGTGAGGGCGGATTCTGAGTGCCCCGTTGCTTGTTTGATGGAATAAGATGTGATGGATGAGTAACGTGACTTGGGTTCATTTTCATTTCTTTATATAGATCACACATACATACATATGTAAACATATACACACATACAAATGCATATACATAAACACATATGCACACAGCCATCTATATACGCACAAATGGACATTTGCATGAATCTGATTGCCCTACAAAGTTATCCTTTAAATAAATTTGAACAAACAACTCCAAACAAACCGACACCAAATGAATACACCAGGCAAGAGAACGTCATCCTTGAGGGTGGGGTCTGCTATTTAAACATCTGATTCCTGGCAAACAAGCATCCCGTCCAGAGGATCACCCCCAAAACTCTCTGGGAACAGATCAAGGACCCCTGGGCTGTTGATCACACACCCTGAAACGGGTAAATGGGCTCCTCTCCACGGTACCCCCACAAGGCCCGGCCTGCACCCTCTCCCAAGAGGACGGAACAGGCCTGGCTGGTCAGCGGCACTTGGTCCACGGGGAAGCCAGCAGCCTCCCACCCCAGCCCAGAGTCACTCGTGGGCAGGGGGGATTCTGTTCAAAACCCCACCTTCCAGCTGAACCATCACTGCGGGGTCACTGAGTGGACCAAATCAGATCAGAGTGACATCTGTCCTTTAGGTGCTGGAGCAGATGCTCACTCCATCCCTGCCTGCATACCTTCCTCTCAGCCAAGCACTCTGTGCCCAGAAAGGTCCGAAGGTTTCCCAGGCCAGATTTCTCAAACCTTGCAGCCCTCAGCTGAATATGGACACTCACAGAGATGAGTGGGGGCCTCTGTTACACCCGTGATCCCTGCCAGCAGAAGTGAATGGGTTTCAGGGGGCCTTCCTTGTGGTCCAGCGGTTAGGACTCAGTGCTCCCACTACAGGGGGCATGGGTTTGATCTCTGGCTGGGGAACCAAGTTACCACATGCCACAATGCAACCAGAAATAAATACATAAATAAACATGGAGTGGCATGCAATCTATTTATTCGGGAAAAAAGTGAATGGGTTTCAGAATGATGGCGCTCTCGTGAACATCTAGGTGGGGACCTTCACACTGATAACCAGGTACCAGCAAGGCTCGCCAGGGCCAGATGCTCCCCTGGCCCCTCCACACCCCCCCCCACAGACTCCCCTAAAGAAGCTCGTGGAGCTGTGAATGGTAAGACCCCCTCGCCTGTCACAGGCGGAAACTCTTGAGAAACTTGCTCAGGGGGACAGAACTACTCATGCAGGGCCAGGATCTGAACCCAGCCGGTCTGGATGCTGCTTCTGTGCCCAGAACTCTCACTCTCCACCTTTCTGGCTAAGCTCAGCCCCTACGCGCATCTTCAGCTGTTTATGGAAAGCAGGCCCCTTCCCCGAACTATCAAACTGGGACCACAACCAAAAAAATTAATCTCAAGTTTTTAAAATATCAAAACCTTAAAACGTATAATTAAATTAATCATCATAAATTCCTTTTTAGCACTGAGAGTTGGATTTATAATATCATTTTGAAACCTCTCTGTGAGATTTAAATATTTTATAGCATATGTGAGTTAGAAGGGAGCGTGTCTAAGGGCTTAAATATCGCTGGAGAGCAGCAGAGTTTGACAAAAACTGTAGCACAACTGTTTCTAAGGTAGTTTGTAAAAATTATTTATTTCCATACCAGTTAATTATGATGGGAGTCTTTGTTGAATGCACAAGCATTAAAAAAGTGCTGATATTTTATGCATCTTTAACTGGAGCGTGATTCCCTGCAGCGCACTGGTAACTCCTTGACATTTAGCATTCACTCACAGCAACTGTAATAAGGGGTTTGATTGCTTCCTTTGCAGATGCAGTAATTTAATAACTGTGATCAGTTGCATAAATTTCCTATACAACCATCTTAAGTTAGCCACATTAAAATTAAGCAAAATTGTAATCTGTTGACAGATTATTGCTACTGAACAATTCTCCTAAAAGCATTTCAGATTAGCAAGTGCCACGAGCATTTGTGTTTTATATGCTTGTAAAAAATACGGCAGCTTCCCCCGTCCCCACCCCAACCTCCAGTCAACCCCCCACCCGTGTACACAGACACCACAAATCTGACTAGAAGATAGTTTCATGAAATTCTCTGCTTTCTGCTAAATCACCTGCACTGTTGATTTCCTTATGTGAAATGTTTTGTGTTGGTGAATTCTGCTCTCTGGAAGGGGGTTAAAAAAAAAAAAAAAGGTGGCGTTGTCAGTTTCTTCTTCCTTTCTTCCCAGTAATTTCCTTTATGCAACTCTGCATCCATTGCCTTTGAAGGGAACCTCCTAGCATGGAGCTCTTATGAATAAAATGACTGCATTCCTCAGAGCAAAGGAAAAGTGCTAATTTCATACCGTACTTACAGAAAGGTAAAGGATGCCCAGCTTCCTCAGAGGGAGGCATCCTGACTTAAGGAGACAACACAGAGCCTCTTGCCCAGTTCCTAAAGAACTCCTCACGGAGTGTGTAAGTGAAAAGACGAGAGGGCTCCATGGGCAAGCTTTTCCGACAGCACGGCGCTAAAGAAAAGAAACAGCGCCCTGGCCCGCTCTGTTTAGAAGCAAAGTGGGACCCCATCTCCTGCTTTGTGCCCCGTGAGTTGACTTTTTAGAGCAATGTTTAGCCAAGCAGGCAAGTCAGGAATAACTGTTTCTGATACTTCCCAGCAAATATCTTTAACCATCTGTTTACACTTGCCAAATATGCTTCCAAGTTTCCAATTTTATCAGTATATAAAAAGAATATCTGTTTTTAAAAAAAAATTGTAAATATCTTGTGATGCATCTTTACATAATTCAAGAGAAATTAAAAAAAATTTTTTTCATTTGAAAGCCAGCATAAGCACAGATTTGTTTAAATTTTCATTTACATGAAGGTCTGGGGTGGAAGCCACCGAAGCGAGTCAGAGCTTTTTTGTAGGGCAGGGTCAAATGTCAAAGGTGCCTCTCAGAGGAGCAGTGTGCCCTCCCCCCCACAGCAAATGACTGCAGACATGGCAGCCTGGCTCCCAGGAAGGTCCTGCATATGCAGCCTGTCACTCCCGATGGAGTTTCGAGGTGTCTCCCAGACAGGTGATGCGCCGGGGCCTGGCTGCAAGCTTCCCGCGGAGCAGAGACCACTGCTGAGCTTGACAAATTGGATGGGACTTCACTACCAAATTTCCTGCCAAGAGGCCTCACAGTCAAATGTCTGTCTTCTTCTCATCACCAAGGAATGATGCTACGACTCTGACATAGTGTCTCCGGTACTTAAAGACAGAGTTAATGCAGAATGATCGAGAAACGTGAGGCCTACGGAACTTCCAAGAGCCAAGCAAAAGCAACTCCTTGATCCTAGGAGGGTTCATGTGTGCACACATGTATGTGCGTATCTACAATACCAAAAACCCCAATTCTCACTAGAAAAGCGAGAACCTAGGTTTCTGCCGCTGCCACCGTTACCTGCACTGCTTTGTAATAAATTGGAGATACCCTGGGCTAGGTTTGTTTGCTTCTAATTATAACTAATTATGCTTCTAAATATGTTCTTTAGGGTTACCACATGTATAAAAATGGTGGTAGGAAAGAAAGAAAATGCATTGGGATTATTAAAAGAAAGAGAAACATACTAATTAGTTAACTAGTATACTCATTTCAATGTTTAATAATATTTTTTAACATTCCAGCATACGCTGCAGAATAAAAAATTACCCACAGCACCACCTGTGCATCCCCTGGGACAGGAGGATTTAGCGTTCTCTCCCGCAGTTTCTGGAGCCCTCATTTCTAAATATTTTTTTGAATATTTCTTTGTATTTCACCCTATCCCACCCCCGCAAATTAAAAACAAAAAGATAGTAAATTTCATTTCCCACCAAAGCCTTTTAAATAACATCTCTACAAAGCCCAACTTAATTACATAACTCAAGTGCTTAAAGGTGAAAACAAAACAAAACAAAACAGCACAGCATTTATTTCCATAATCTTGGCCGTCTCTGCCCACTTTGATAATGTGTAAATGTAGTGACTGTGTCAACGGCCCCGTGTCCACCTTGCTCCCTCAGCCTGGGGAGGGACCACTCTCATTTTTTCCCCCATCTGTTTGTGCTTTTGCTCACCCTGTATTCTGGGAAAGTTCTGGGCTTTGTGTGAGCTGTGATGGGCCCAGCTGCATGTGTCTGGGAAGACAGGAGAAGATGGAGCGATGCAGAGGATACAGACCAAGGAGCCGGCCCACCCTCCCACTTGTAAACGGAGCACCCCTCCACTTGAGCAGAATGCAGAGGCAAGGGTGTTGCCCCCTCAGGATCCCACGATTAAAACCAGATCATGGCCAAACCCAAGGGCGCTCCACCAGCCCCTCAGGCTTGCCTCCTTCCAACTCCACTTCTGACTGCGGGTCAGTCGTACACAAACAAAGCCTTAACAGAAATGTTACCGAGGAAATAATAGCCATTTCCAATGATAATACACAATTTTAGCACTGACGCTTGGCTGATTTAGGTGTTCGGCCAACGTGTCAAGCAGCCTGCCTTCCTTAGGCGGGCCTTTAATGGGTAACTGGCAGGCTCTGGCAGCCTTATTTCTGTTTTAGATTTGGTTTGTCATTGGGTATCCATTACCTGCCATTCATCTTTGATCTCTTTGGACAGGCCTGATCAAAAGATGTCATTTGACCTACTCCACTTGGCAGAAACTTGTATGACTCTCATAAAGGGGCCACCCCAGCTATAAATAAAATGACATTATTATTTTTCTGTCCTACCATGTAGAAGAGACAATTATGATAATGCAGTGTCTGTCATCGGGAGCCCAGCAAATTGCTAGCTCTCACGCAACTGTTTAGCTTTCTTATTTGTTTTTTGTCTGTTTTCCTCCATTTCAAGTTGAAAATAAAGCAGAACTGAAATCCCTAATGCTCTGCCTCCCACTCCGATGGTCTCAGGGCTTCTTCCCATGGTGCTGACACGCAGGGGTGGCTAGCAGCTTGTTTGTCAATGGTGGGTGGTGGTTACGGCTGTCTGTGCTGGCAAGTCAAGTCAACTATGGGACCAGGTTTGTCCTTCATCCCGTGATTTGAAAACAAGCTAATCCCTGAAATTAGAACTGAGAAATATTACCGCAGGTAGACAAAAATCATGGCCAGGGTTTACTGTGTCCTTAATCAAGTCATAATATTAATAACAAAAAAATGCAGCCGAACTTTCATCCGATCCACAAAACAGAAGACAGCTCAGAAGTCATTGCTGGGGAGCCCACAGCTTGGGGGACACAATTGGTCCAGCTGTTTGTTTCCTTCTCTGGTTGGACCAACAAAAATATGGGCTCCAAGCCTGTGAGACTGGCTCATGATCCTTCCCGGAAATGGAAGTGTGGGGGGCTTTCAGGGTCTGCTTCTTTCCCTGGGCGGTTGAGAGCTCTGTGGGTATCTAGGGGAACCGTAAAGGGATAACTAACCCAGTAGCCATTCTCTGTTGGCCAGATGCATATGAGGACCGGAGGCAGCAATCCTCCACTCGCACTGTGCCAGGAATCTGCCCCACTCAGTCATCTCCATTCACTCAGTGCTCTTGCTCAGGAAGGGAGAGCAACAGGGACATAGCATCAGAGATCCCTGCAGAAATTCTGGCTGTGGCTACTCAGAATCATGTCATTCTAGAATGAAGGAAGTAGCGGGAACTCACAGATAGGCAGCAGGTCCAACACCTTATTTAATAAAGGTGGAAACAAGTCCCAAAGAAGGGGGAGAACTGCCTGAAGACAGCCCAGGGAGTTCATTGCAGAGCTGAGACTAGAATCCAAACCTCTGACCTCTGCAGGAGGGGCCCACTCACCATGCCCAGCATCCTGCCATCTTCTCTGAGGCTGGCCACAGAGCTCCCCTTCTGTGAGCTGATGACCATGATGCTGTTAATCTGTGGGGCCTGCTGTTCTTCCCAGTTGCCTCTGGAATACGGGCTTTTTGCTCAGCATGAAGATGCAGTGTCCCTGGTCATTCCAGCAGACAGCATGTCAGTGGGCATCCCCTTATTCAGTGCCTTGGGCTCAGGACTTGGCCATCCTAAGGCCTGTCGGTGCCACCATCACCCATGCTGATGACAGAATACGGGCTGACCCCTGGAAAGGAAGTGGGTGGGTAGGCGATAAAAGAACAGAAGGATGAAAGGGGGAGAGAGCACAAACTCTGAATTCCTTGTCTGCAAAGAGGAATGTGGCTCCAGTGGGGCTTAGATCAGTTGGACTGTATCTTTTCTGCAATGATGTGGACAGAATACTTTCTAAGGACAGGACGCCAAGGCAGGGCAACTCCACCCCGTGATGGAGCAGGGGTCCCTGAATGGAGACTCACTTTGAGGAACATCACGTGAGTGATTTCCTGGCTTTGGGAACCATCAAGTCAATGAGAACGAACATCCTGGATCAACAAAAGAATCAAAGACAGTTCCAGAAATAGTTCCCAGACCACAAAGTCTAGGCAGGAAATGACAAAAGTGTAGAAAGCATAGCATTCTCCTAGTCATCCCAGTGTAGATGGTCTTGCAAAGCACTAGACGATGTGGCACAAAGAGGAAAGATTGCTGGCATCAAGACTGTTGTTGGCATATCATTCCCGAAGACTCAGCTTGGGCACCCTCTTTTAAGGAAGCCATTCCCAGTTTTCTCTCACCTCCAGGGATGAGTGAGGCATATCTCTTCTGTGTTCCCATCCTGCTTATATCCATCTCCAACACGGTACCCACACTCAGAGTTATATGTTTCTGTCTGCAATGCCCTCTGCACCCTGACCTCCTTGAGCACCTCCTATCCGGGTACCCTTGCATCTGCCAGCACTGGTCTGAGCAGGTGCTCAACATACTTCCAATTGTTCCAAAAATTCACAAAACACATGTTCCAGTAATCTGGTGCCCTCAGAGGAATCTATGATTACAGGCAAGTGCACACAAGTGCATTTTCCTTTTTTGGGCTTGAGCAATGTCTCCCCCATCCCTGAACCCTGAGTCCCATTCATCACACTGTAACACCATAGTTTGCCAAGCCTCTACCTTAGTGCCCCGAACTTCCGTCTGTCCCCCACCCTGGTCCCAGAAAATAAGCCTCTCTTCCTTACAAGCTGCTTCTCAGATTCCAGTGGATGGAAAAGTGAAGACTAAGAGCTGAGTTAGCCAAAGCAGAGAGTATGGGGGCACCAGGAGAAGAAAATCACAGTTTTCCCCCATCATCTCCCCAAGCAGGTGAGCGCTAAGGGATATGGAACTACTCCACAAGCACTTTCTTTTCCTTTTTGTATAATGGTGACCCCAGGCACTGGCATCCATGATGATCTACAAATATCTGCTACAGTGATAGATGGATGGGGCCTGGGGGCCCAGTGCTCAGGGCCAGAAGGAGAACAAACACAGAGAAAAGGTTGGGTGAGATGGTGGTGCTCTCTGGTGCATACAGCATGATGCTAAGGACCCTGCAATCTCACAGGTCCTTCTGTGAGATTCTTCCATTCTGTCCTGAGCATCAGGAGGACTTGGGAAAGTTACAAAAGCTCCTGAGTCTTCACCTGTAAGTTGAGAATAAAAGCATCCTCTTCTGAGAGTTATTAATGCATTACACACATTAAGCACATAACAGTGCCTGTCACGTGTCAAACATTCAATAAAGAACAGGGTTGTTTTTTCTTTTTTTGGTTACAGAAATTATGCTATGAGCAGAGATGACCAGGGAAGACAAGAAAGGGCAGGCAGGATCTGCATGATGACAGGAGGACCAGTCCCTCTACTGGGCCCAGCCCTTGTACCAGGGAGTCATTAAATATCCAGGAAACCCCTGCCTGTGTGACAAGTTCAGCTTATTGAGCCCAGGGAGGAGGGTGGTCGCCTTGGCAGCATGGAAACTAAAAACCTTTCTCCAACCAAAAACCTCTCTCCATCTCAGGCTAAGAATTCCACCAGCCACAAGCCAGGTGGACTCTGAGTTAAGCACCACCTTGTTTGGGCTACCCTCACACATGTGGAAAAGGCTGGGGTGGGAATATGGGGGAAGGATGGAAGATAGGGAGGGTATGTATTACTCCACCCAACAATCTGGCGGGGGATATATTAATCAATCTCTCTCCTCTCCCTTTCCCCACCCTACCTCTTAACCCTGAGGACAGATCAGGAGCATTTATGTCTCGGGAGGTGGGAAAGAGTGGAAGGAAAAAACAGAGACCACACAGGGGCTCCAAAGCTGGGCTGTACCCTGGTCTGCCCTTCTCATGCAGGATCGTCTTCAAGGCGGGAAGCAAGAGAAAGAGACAAGTCTTTGGCCTCTGACTGTACAGATTTGTTCCTTGTAGGAAGAGAGGCCGTGGACCTACAGGACCTCCCAGCATCGGGGATGAAGTGAAGAGGAGCTGAGGGGCTATGACAGGAATGTGTATCTCTACCCCACTCGTCGGCTCCACACCAAGGTGCAGGGTCCTTGGGCCAAGCAGGGGAACGGGAAGATGCGATGCTGTTGCAGCTCCATGCAGGGCCAAGAGGTGGGATGGGAGGTGGCGAGTGTGGCCATCCTCTGCATCCTGGCCTCCCCATCTCATGGCCTTACGCCTCAGTTTCCTCATCTGTAAAAGGGGATGGCCACACCATCTATTCCCAGGGTTGCTATGAGAGGGGCAGCAGATGAGACAAGTGTTTTGCATGTTGCTATGTGCTGTGCACACCGCTGCTTCTAGAGAGGCCCATCCTTCCCTCCCATGGCTGGAAACTATGAATCGGCAGACTCTGGTCAGAGAAACAGCACAGAGCCACAAAAGGAAGCTCTAAAGCTGTGCTGTCCATGTGACTAAGTTTAAATAAATTAAATAAATTTAAAATTCAGCTTCTCAGCTTCACTTGTCACATTTAAATGCTCAACAGTCACACAGAGTGGACACTTCTGCGCAGGACACCTCCATCCGGGCAGATGGCTCTCTGTCTGGACATGTTGTGGGGTCCTCTCCTATTGCTTCCTTGAATGTTCTGGCTCTCTGAAGTACCCCGCTTCCCCCTTCCTACTGTCCTTGGAAAAGGCACTTGCCTCTAGGAAAAGTCCTTAACCCTTTACAGGCTGAGGACCGTTTGGAGAAGCCAACAGACATCAGCATTCACTGAAACCCAGACTACCTCGCCACATGGGGTGAACCCCACCAGGGGTACAAGAACATATCAGGTGGTTCACCTTGAAGCCCACGGTAAGATCCCTTGTCCTTTCTTTTTCCTTCTGATCGCTTCAGGGAGAAAGTACCAGGGAGGTACTATTGGTCTTTAACACCTCCCCAACACTGGTGAATCTTCCCTTTTTACAAAGAGAGCTAAGGCGTTCGACTTGGGACATAGGCAGGCAAGAGAATCCAGCTAGAATTTAATGACATTGTTTGATTTCACTGCATTTATTTTTATGGTTATTTTCTCTTTATGGCAAGTGATTCTGGGTCTTCATTTATGGGAGTAACACACTACACTTTCCTTTTAAAAATAAATTTATTTGAGTTAAAGCGTGTGTAAATAAGAATGTTTAGGCAGCACATGTGGTATATGCCGGTGTGTCAAACAGCATGCCAGGTTTGGGGAACAGGCTGCTCCACCTGTTCAGGAGCATGTAACAGACACAGAAGGTTCTGGAAGGGGCTCTGAACGAGGAGCTCTTGTCACATCCCTAGACCAGTCCATGGTGAGAGACCTGGCCCCCCAGATAATAAGCATATTTGCTATTTAAAATTTCCAAGTTTCCAGATTTGTAAGGAAATTTGGCAGGCTCCTGTTGAAAAGATATGAATTTCCACTTTGGGGCAGTTGCAGATATCAAACCTCAATATTAATAAATATGCTAATAAAAATGTAAATTTTGCAAGAAGCCATTATCAATTAAAGACAGGATGCTTCATATCCGATTTATGGTTCTTGTGCGTGGCCACTGATCGCAGCCTGGTCGCAGCCTGGTCACTGAGTCTGCAGGGCTAGAAGGACATGCCAGGGTCTGAGATACAAGCATGTCATCTCTGGATCCAGGACACCCAGCAAGAATACTGGCAGTGACATTCCTGGCATCGCATGCTACTTGCACACAAGGCTGTGGAAAGCTTCCTGTCCCCACACATCTGCCAGTGACACGCATCCATCTCTCCCAGACACCCAGGATACCGGCAGTGACATGGGAGTCTGCCTGACTTGGGCGGATGGGCTGAGGGTCAGATGAATGTTCAGATGCATGGCCATGGGCATCTGGACACAAGGAAGATCCTGGGGGGCTGAAGGGACCCCTGCCCCTTGCCTGGATAGGCCCCCTACCCAAGCAGAGCACTTGTACACTGGGCACTATCAGAAATGAGCCCTGTGGGAAGGGGATCAAGCTCCGAGTCCAGACATCTGGTCCTGGCCCGACACACTTACCAGCACGTACTTGGGGCTAATGACTGACGTCCACGTGCCTCAGGGTTCACCTGTAAATCAGGTAATGTCTTCGTCCTGGGTCAGGGCTGTTTCCACAGTGCCTGGGCTCTCTCATAGCCTCCAGCCCCATGCCCACATCGGGGAATTACACAGTCCCAGCCCCATTGGACCTGCCTCGTGGGTGGCTACCAGGCCCAGCCAGACGGTGTGCTGTGGACGACAATGACGTGATGACCGAAAGCTGGGCTCCAACAGAAACCAGGAAGGATGCCTCTCTCCCCACAGCAAGGACTAGAGGGCTTCTTCCCCTACCATGCATTGGAGATAGGACATGGGAGGCCCAGCTGCAGCCATGCCTACTCCCCTGCCAACTGATGCTGCCTCAGGAGCAAGTCGACACTCTCCGAGCACAGCAGACAAGGGTGTTCAGCGCCCGTGAGAGCACATGGCAGCCAGGGATGTCAGTCATCCCTGCAAGGGATGCTGAGAAGCCCTGAGACAGGACAGTTGTACCTCTGCAGCAATGCCCTGCCTGCACTGTGTTCCAACACCAGTCAGCCGCCCGGCCCCTCACCTCCTCCATCCTAACCTCCTCTGGACTCCGTTTCTGATGGGTTTTTGAATCATTTCTAATGAGAGGATTTCACAGCCCCTTGTGAGACTACACTCTTGGGCAGAACTTG